>NC_135317.1:67236871-67536871 GCF_048772815.1 Callospermophilus lateralis
TTCCAATGTCTACCTCATTAATTTAAAAAGCACTTTGGCCTACTTGGAGACTGTGTGCTATATTGAAACAAATTCTATATGTTAAATTTTCATGTCTAATAATTATAAAACATTCAACATCTTAAGAAAATCACCCAAGTGCAACAATATTGCTCTTTCATAGTTTTACTTGCATGGAATAATCTATACCAAAAAAAGTGATCTTTATTAGAGACTTTTACATTAGGTTTGCTACATCATACTAAATTGGGAAAATGGAAAATGGAAGCAAATTGCTAAAAATGGATTCCACCATTTGTTTTTATTGCCAAAATGTCATTGTCATTCAAGTCTATTATTGTATATTTCAGGAAATCCAAATTTGGGTATGGCAAGTCTTTTTCTTTTTATTGTATCCAATCTCTTTATCAAGTTGATATTAGTTTTACAATTATTTTTGATGTCCAGCTTTTTAATTTTTGCCCTTTCCAAATTCTGTATTGTAGATGTAAAGGATTGAAAAATGTATAAATTTTATGCATCTTGTATGTTTAATGATTTATATAAAATAATTCACCATGGTTTTGAAAGTAGTTCCTCTTTTTCTGACTTCAAAGCCCCATAATGGCCCATTAAAATTTTTAAGTTGTCCTAGGATAAAATTCATGGTGTTTGAGAGGTAAAATGGTGAAGTGCATGTTTAAGCTCTTTCCAGAAGATTGCAATAGTTAGAAGTTACTGTTCTTTTTGATGACTTCTAGCCACCATTTCTATGTTGTTCATAATTGCTGTACAATTTATTTAATTGAAAACTATGTACAAGATGCTGTGTAGAGGTTTTATAAGTGACAAAATCAGTTAAATAGGATTTTGGTACAAAGGAATTCAGTGGAGAGAAAAGACAAACATTAGTGACTTTAACATTTATAAAATAATAAATGAGTTATTGTGGCTGAGTGCAGTGGCACACACCTGTAATCCCAGTGGCTCTGGAGCTGAGGCAGGAGAATCGCAAGTTCAACACCAGCCTCAGCAGGCACTAAGCAACTCAGTGAGATCCTGTCTCCAAATAAGAATACAATATAGGGCTGGGGATGTGGCTCAGTGGTTGATTGCCCCTGAGTTCAATGGCTGGTATCCATCCCCACTCAATGAGTTGTTGAGAGTTATTTCTGATTTCTTTTTGATTGTGGTGATGCTTTGCTTCATGAAATATAAATATTTTATCATGGAACTTAAAAACTAAAAATGTTTTTCAAGAGATAGAAATGGTGAGAGGAGAATCTTAGATATGAGTCTGGATAAGGAAAGTCAGGAATATTATAGTGTTCACATGATGGCTGGGAAAAAGTGTCTGGTCACATTTGCCTGGAATAGACTGTGTGCAAGAACACTATCAGATGAAACCCGGGAGGATTTTTATTTTCAGATGATAGAATCTTGAGTCAGGTTGACACTTGAATCTTGATGTCAGTTGACATCAACTTATCCATTGATAGATAAGTTCCATATTTTTGGCTGTTGTGTATTGTGTGGCTATAAACATGGGTATGCATGTGTCACTATATACAGTATGATGACTTTAATTCTTTGGATAAATACCAAGGAGTGAGGTAGGATTAGGTCATAAGGTGGTTCCATGCCTATACCTCTATACTGATTTCCATAGTAATTGTACTAATTTACAATCCTACCAATAGTATAAAAGTGTTCCTATTAATCAATGGCAGCCATTTTAACTGGAATAAGATGAAATCTCAGTGTAGTTTTGATTTGTATTGCCCTAATTGACAATGATGTTGAACATTTTTTCATGTATTTATTGGTCATTTGTTATTCTTCTTTTGAAAAGATTCTGTTTAGTTTATTTGCCCATGTATTATTAGAATTTAAAAATTATTCTGGGTGTTAAGTTTTTTGATTCTTATATATTCTGGATATTAATTCTCTGTCAGAAGAGTAGCTAACAAAGATTTTCTCCCATTCTATAGGTTCTGTTTTTATATTCTTGTTTCCTTTGCTGTGCAGAAGCTTTTTAATTTGATTCTGTCTCATTTATTAACTCTTGGTAGTATTTCCTGAATTTTAGAGATCCTATTGAGAAAGTTGTTGCCTGTGTCTATATGTTGGACTGTTGACCCCCCACCCTACCCTGCCCCAGGAATTGAGTAGATTTTGATCTAGTTCCTAGGTTTTAGATCCATTTCGATTGACTTTTGTGCATGGTAAGGAATAGGAAACAGCTCTCATTCTAGATAGAGATAATCAGTTTCCCCAACACTATTTGTTAAAAAGGCCGTCTTTTCTCCAGTGTATGTTTTTGGCACCTTTGTCAAGAATTAGATGACTGTTTCTGTTTGAGTTTGTCCCTCTTTTCTATTTGTGTCTGTTTTTATGTGAGTACCATGTCATTTTTGTTACCATAGTTCTGTAGTATAATTGTGATGCCTCCAGCACTGCTTTTATAGCTTAGAATTGTGTTGGCTATTCTGCATCTTCTGTTCTTCTAATTGAATTTTAGGACTATTTTTTCTACTCCTGTGAAGAATGCTATTGGTATTTTAATGAGGATAGCATGGAATCTCTATATTGCTTTTGGTAGTGCGACCACTTTGATAAATATTAATTCTGACCATTCATGAATATAAGGTTTTTGATCTTCTTAGATTGTCAGTTTCTTTCTTCAGTGTTCTATAATTTTCATTGTAGAAGTCTTTGGCCTCCTAGATTTATTCCTAAGAATTTTTATTTGTTTGTTTGTTTGAAGTTATTGTGAATTTGATTGTTTTCCTGATTTTTTTTTTCTTTCTCAGCAGGTCACGATGCATATGTAAGAAAGTTACTTATTTTTTAATGTTGATTTGTAACCTGGTACTTTGCTGAATGTGTTTATTAGATCTAGCAGTCTTCTGTTGAAATATAGCATCTTATCTAAAGTGATAAACAGTGATAATTTAACTTCTTCCTTTTCTGTTTTTTTCTTTTATTTCCTTCTCTTGCCCAATTGCTCTGCTTAGAATTTTTTCTGCTATCTTGAGTAGGAGTGGTAAGAGTATTCATACTTGAGTAGTTCCAGATTTTAAAGAAATGGTTTGTTTTTCTCTATTGTGATGTTGTCTGTTTGTTGTGTATAGCCTTGATGATGTTGAGGTAGATTTCTTCTAGTTTTTTTAGTATTTCTATCATGATGGGTAGTGAATGTTGTTGAAGGCTATCTTTGCATCTATTGAGATGACTAAGTGATTTTTGTCCTTAATTCTATTTATATGGCGAATTACACCTGTTGACTTGTTGTATGTTAGACCATCCTTCCATTCTTGGTATAAAAACAACTTGGCCATGACATACAATCTTTTAAATATGTTGTTGAATATAATTTGCTAATATTTTACGAAGGCCTTTTATATCCAAGTTCATCAGGGATGTTGTTTGGTAGTTTTCTTTTTTTGATGTGACCTTATCTGGTTTTGGTGTGTGGGTGATACTGGTTTCATAGAATGACTTGGAAATGTTCCATTTCTATCTCATGGACTAATTGAGGTGCATTGGCATTGTTCTTCTTGAAGGTCTGTTAGAATTTAGCCAAGAAGCTATCTAGTTCTGGGTTGTTCTTTCTTGGAATTATTTTTATTATTGCTTTTATCTTATTGCTAGTTATTGGTATATTTAGCTTTTATTTGCCCTCTGGATTCAATTATGGATGATCATATTTGTATAGAAGTATAGATATTTTTTCTAGATTTTCTAATTTATTGGAATATAAATTTTCAAAATCATCCGTAATGATCTTCTGGATACCTGTGATATCTGCAGTGATTTCTTCTTTTATTTTAAATTTGTTAATTTGGGTATACTCTTTTTCTTTAGGTTATTTTGGCTGAAGTGTTTTGGCTGAAGAGTTATCAATCTTGTTTATCTTTTCAAATAACAAACATATTATTTCACTGATTCTTTGCTTTTTTCTTTTTTAGTAATTAATTTAGTTTAATAAGTTTATTAAACATTTGAATAATAGTGTCCTAATTATATCATTTGTGTATTCTATTGTTTTTTCAGATTTTTCACATAAATAACCCAATTCATCACAGAAAAAAATAATGGATGTCAAACAAATTACATCAAATTATATATCCTGTAATGTACAACTAAAAAGAACAAATAAAAAGAATAAAATAAAATTATACCTCAGAAAAAACTTTCATCATTAGGTTACTATGAAAGTGGACAATCTTAGTAAACTTTTAATTTTTTAAAAGGATGTCCCTTGTACTTACACAAAAATGTATACATGTACTGCATTGAGTGCATGTATGTGTATGTTTCATTATATTGATCAACTTATTTTTAATGTCTATTACAATATAATTGTTTTATAATGGCATTCATGTGGGCAGGTGTATTGTATCATAAAATATGCTACAGCTTGGAGAATTTCTCACATTTGAGGTCTTGGTTGTTCAAAGAGAAATTTTATGCTTCGAGTAGACAAAAAGAAAACAACAGCAAGAATTTCTTCTTGCCATTTTTTATTAACTTGTTTTTTGTTTTAGAAATACAAGATAGAGTGTATTTAATTTCATTGATTTTTGACTCTAATATTATTTCCTTCCTTTTACTGTTTTTGCAAGTATTTTTTTCTTCTTGTTTTTCATCATTAGGTTATTTGGGATGTTTCTGGTTTTCTTCTGTAGGCACTTAGCTATAAATTTCCACTTAGAACTGTATTCCAGTGCCCCATAGTGTTCTAATATGTTGTCTCACTGTTTTTGCTTGATTTTAAAAATTTCAAACTTCTCCCCTGATATCTTCTGTCAATAATTTATCATTCAAAAGTGTGTTCACTCTCCATGTATTTGTATAGTTTCTGTATTTTTTTGGAGTTGATTTGTAATTTCATTACATTATCATCGGATAGGGTGCAAAGTGTGTGTTTATACACACACACACACATATATACACACATATATGTATATATGGATTTATTAATGATTACTTTCTTCCTTAAAATATAATCTATTTTATTTTTGAGAAGATTTGATGAGTAGGTGAAAAGAAAGTGTACTTGCCTGTTGTTGGATAAAGTATTCTATACATGTCTGTTAAGTCCATTTGACATGTAGTGTTTTTTAGGTCTGAAGAGTCTTGTACTAAGCTTATATCTGGATGACCTATCAATTGATAAGAGAAATATATTGAAATCACCTAGTATTATTGTACTGGGATCTGAGTCTTTGAGTAGTGTATGTTTTATGTCATTAGATGCATCTAACTTTGGGATATCAATATTTACGATTGTTATATCTTATTGTTGAATTGTTCCCTTTACCTGTATAAAAAGTGACCTTATTTATTTCTTTTTGAAAGTTTTGTCTAGAAGTCTGCTTTTTCAGATATGAAAATAGCCTCTTCTGCTTGTTTCTGGATTCCATTTGCATGGTGCATCAATTTCCATTATTCAACTTTCAGATAGTTGCTATCATCGCCTGTAAGGTTATCTATCGCAAATAACACAGAGTTGGATCTTTTGTAATCCATTCTGCTATCTATATGATTTAATTGGAGAGTTGTATAATAATGTTATTATCCAGAGATGTTTGTAAGCTCATGCCATTATATTTATTTATAAAGTTTAATTTTATCCTGTTTCTCATTTGATTATCTACTTTTCAAATGAGATGTTTCCATTTGTGAACTCTGAGGTGTTTATTATTTCTTCTGTCAACGCATTTCTTTAAGTATTTTCTTCAGTGCTGTCTTAGTAGTCAATTTTTATTGTTTCTGCTTACCTTGTAAGGTTTTATTTCCTCTTAGATTTTGAAATGTAGCTTTGATGGATATAGCAATCTTGATTGACAGTAAGTTTCTTTCAGGGCTTGGAATATATCATTCCAAACCTTCTATAATTTTAGAGCTTGTGTTGAGAAATCAGAAGTTCTGATTGGCTTGGCTCTAAACACGACATGATATTTTTCTTTTCAAAGGTTTTAAAAATTCTTTGTTCTCTGTGTTGAACATTATTCTATTGCATGGTGTAGAGGTTTTGTTTTTGTTTTTGTTTTAGTCTTGTCTATGTAGAGTTCTAAATGTGTCTGTATCTCAATGTTCATCTTATTTCAATATATTTCTCTCATCAATTGATAGGTCATCCAGATATAAGCTTAGTACAAGACCTAAAAATCACTATATGTTAATGGACTTAACAGACATGTATAGAATCTTCATTTGGGAAATGTTCTGTTATTATTTCCCTGAAGTGGTATCCATGCCATTAGTGTGCATCTCACAACCCTCTTTAATTCCAGTGATTCTTAATGCTGTCCCAGAATTCTTGCATATTCTGGTCCTGGTTACTTATTTTCTTTAATACTGTCTGAATGGTCAAAGGTAGCCAGTTGATCTTCCAGCTCTGATATTCTATCTTCATCATGGTCTATTCTATTAGACTTTGAGCTGAACATTTTATTTGATTTATTTTAACTTTCATTTTCAAGATTTCTATTTGGTTCTTTTCCAAGATCTTTATTTCCTTATTGATTTTTTCATTCATATCCTGTATTATCCTCCTTTAAATTCATTCACTTGTTTTTCTATGTTCACTTGGAATTCATTGATCATGCTTATAACCATTCATTTGAATTATTTATCTGATATTTTATCTGTTTTATCTTTGGAGTCAGTTGCAGTGAATTGCAAACTTTAGGACACATCATGTTACCTACTACTTAATATTTCTTGTATTCCCTGATTTGTGTTTTATTTGATCCTGTTTCTCATTTGCTTATCTGTTAGGATATATTGCTCCTTCACTCATCAATGTGGCCTTTTAAGGGCACATTCTTCTTTTGACAGTGTGCTGTAAAGTTATCTAGATTTAAGACCTCTCATAGATGTGCTATCTACAATCTTTGTGTTAATTCTGTTTGCTGTAGAACTGAATGTATGGGACTACCTATTCCTACTCAGGGCCTGGTCATTAGTTTGGGGTTTTTTTTTTTGTCTCTTCTATTCTTTGTATTAAAGTATTGTTGAAGTTCAAATATGGTTAATTTATGTGTATAATAAACTGCACTGTTTCTTGGCTGAGTTTATTTCAGCAGCAAAGCCTCAACTCTTAGCACTTCTAGTATCACTGTAGATTTCCAGAACTTCTGGAAAAGAGGAAAACATTAGGAACAACTGAGGCAAACAATATACAGCATTAATATAAATTGCCAGTGCCCACTATGATATATGCCACCCTAATTACCACAGAAATGGGAATGGTGTGATTGACAGTTGCCAAAGTAAAAACAATAAATAGTCGTGAACTAGCTCTGGTATTAAACAGCGGATGTCAACCATGCCATCCACAGTACTAACAGCAGCAAGAATATGAGTGGTAGGGCAGGAGTTATACAAACAAAATAGTTCTAAAAGATGGTCAAAATAGAATTCATTAAGAGAAAAGAAAAAGTTATATGAAGGTAAAATAAAATTCAGAATATTCAAACTGTGGACAGATAGAATGCAGAAGAGATGTAGCAAGTGATAGCTATATAGGAGGAGGAAAAAATTAAAGGGAAAGAAAGAACAAGAGAATTTGGCTATAAATAGAGAATAAAAAAGGAGAGGAAGAGAAACAAGAGAAAGAAACAAAATCAAAATAAACAAAAAGCCCTAACTCTCAAAGGATAAGGAAAAATTATTATTAAAATGATTAAATATAAGAAAAAACATGTAAGTGTGTGTGTGTGTGTGTGTGTGTGTGTGTACACCAATCTGCATAGAAAGAAAAAAAAAACACAGAAAAAGGAAAAAAAAATTTTAATGAAAATGAAAGAATTGTATTCACTGATATGGTCAAAATCTGTCTAGAAAGATGGATTGTCACTACCCATGTCCTCTTTTCCCTTTCTTCTTGGGCTATGTATTGAGAGAGAGAAATGACTTTTAATACCTTCCTCTTTTTATGTTGCTCACTGAGATATGCTAACTGGAGTGAACTAAAACTTAACCTCATCGAAATGGCTCCCAACTTTCCTTCTTACTAGTATAATGGAGAGGGGACTGGGAAATACTGTCAATTGGAGTTTTGTGTGGGTAGACTAGAGGGATGTATTTCCAAGGCGGGATTCCTGCAGAGTTCTAAACATAAGTGGGGAGTTCCAGCCACTGGAGCTCAGGTCTAACCAGACCTTAGGGAATTTGTTGTGTGGCACCTTCTCTGGGGAGATTAGACAAAAACACCTGGATGGCCAGGAAGATGCTGATCTCTGCTGGGAGTGTGAATCTCAGGAGTCTCCCAAGATTTTTCCTCCAAAGGTCTCACACATATCCATTGCCCATGAACGTGGCTCTCCCAGGCTTCGTCCCTGAGTGTTGTTATGGCTGCCTGTTCAGTGTCCTGATCCTCTTCAGCTAGTAACAGGAGTCTTCCAAAAGTGAGTTGCATTCCCCTCTGAGTTTCTGACTCAATTCCCCTGGGTATAATCTTCTCAGTGAGTGTTTCACTCACATTCTCCTAGCTACACCCTAGGCCACATGGTAGGTACTTGCCAGGACAGTGTGGCATTGTTTACTGTGATTGCCAAGGCTCCCACAGTAGTAAGCTGCAGCATGTCTCCCTCAAGGTGGCTCACACTTCAATTCTCTGCTTGCCAGGGGAGTGAGACAGAGCACTTCTCCGACATCAGTTCACTGATCATCCTCTAGATCGACTAAGTGCAGGCTGCTTTTTTGATCTAAATTTAATTGATTTTTTAAAAAATAAATGACAGCAGAATGCATTATAATTCTTATTACACATATACAGCACTGTTTTTCATATCTGGTTGTATATAAAGTATGTTGACACCAATTCGTGTCTTCATACATGTAATTTGGATAGTGATGTCTATCACATTCCACCATCCTTGCTAATCCCCTACCCCCTCCCTTTCCCTTCCACCCCTCTGCCCTATCTAAAATTCATCTATTCCTCCCATGCTCCCCCTTCCTACCCCACTATGAGTCAGACTCCTTATATCAGAGAAAACAAAAATTCCATTGTGTATATATGCCACATTTTTTTTTTATTCCATTCATCTACTGAAGGGCATCTAGGTTGGTTCCACAGTTTAGCTATTGTGAATAAACATTGATGTGGCTGTGTCCCTGTAGTATGCTGTTTTTAAATCCTTTGGGTATAGATTGATTTACAAATTTCTTCTGTGCTGAATTTGTCTATTGGGTTCCTCTCTGTTTATATTATCCCTTCCCTCTGTGGTGAAGCAGCATCATTGCCACACTGGTTTAGACCCAATATACTCTTTCTTAATTTTTGTTCAATGCAGGCACATTTCTGAGTCTCTAAGACACTGTCTGGTATTGAATTTCAGTGAATTCCCTCTTTCACCAGCCTGAGAAGCAGTGCTCTTGGAATCCTGAGCCATAGAGCAACTGATAAGGCAGACTTCCTCTAATCTGCCACCCTGGATCTCCCCTTGGCTGCCTTTTTAATTCCTATATATAAACTGCAGAAAAATATTGAAGAAAGCAAACAGGTATGTAGATTAAGACCATTATGAATTAAAGATTTCCAGTTGGAGCTGAACCCTCAGTGCAGCCCCAGGGTAAATTTCAAAGGTACAATTATTTGTTCAAAGAGTGTGCTTAACTTAATTTTGTTACATATTGACAAATTGCCTTTAGAAATAGTTTGACCAATTCGGACTCCTCCCAAAAGTGAACCAGCATGCCTGTTCCTTAAATTCTAGTCAATAGAGGGAATTACCTTTTTCATTTTTCCCATCTCTTGAACAAAATAATTCACTTGGCATGTCTTAGTTATTTAGCTTATTGATCAACCATATATATATATTTTTCTTGTGATCAAATTCTGTACATTGCTTTTTCTTTTTCAATGAAGAGGTTTATATTTTTATTGATAATTAAGTATTTTGATATACTTAAGAGTGTTTTCTCTTTAGTAATTTAAAGGAATAAAATTCGTTTTTATTTATACTAGTATTTAAATTGATATATAAATATAATTTAAACTGTATTATTTAATTCACAAATTTCAGATAAGAGGTTGTTAATTCCCACATGAAAATAAGAGAGTTATTATACCTTTGCTTTTACCATTCTTTCTTCTCACATCCCAGTATTTGTGGGAATTAGTAGGGATTCTTATGCCAGTATATTATAGCAAAATATTTATATTAAAATTGTTGGTTTTATTTCAAGCACTGTAACATTTTATAACCGATCATTTTAAAAGTTGTATTGAATATTTAAATGAATCCAATACTCATTGAGCATCTTTTATAAAACAATTATCTAATTTCTTAATTTGTTAGACCCTTCTAAGTAGTGAAAACATTTTCATTTTTTTGAAAGGGAAAATGACTGGTGATATACTTTCTGAATTCTTACATGTTGAAAATGTCTAATGCCTGTATTGATAAACAATGCTGAATTACTATAAAATTCTTTTCATATTCCCTCTCATTCCTGAGTTTTTGATAAACTGTATCATATTTATGAAGAGATTGTTTTCTTTCTTTTCCAACTGGGAATTGACCCAGGGGCACTTGACCACTGAGCAACATCCCCAGTCCTTTTTATTTATTTTAAAATTTTGAGACAGGGTCTTGCTGTTGCTCAGGCTGGTCTTAAACATTCTTATAGTTTTCTACTATTATTGTTCAAATTCTGGGACAGCCAGCATATATCTTGGTGTTAATGTTTATATTTTTCCTTGGGAATATGATAAACTTTTTTTCGATGAGTATCTTGCTCTCTTTTCATTAGGAAATATTAGCTTCTATTAACGTCTTGAGTTTTTTTTTAATTGTGAATGGACCTTTAATTTTTAATTTATTTAAATGTGGTTCTGAGAATCGAACCCAGTGCCTCACACATGCTGAGCAAGTGCTCTACCACTGAGCCACAACCCCAGCCCTAATGTCTTGAGTTGTTATCTTATTTGTTTTCTACAGACATCCATTCTATAAGATTAGTGGCCAACATTGTTTCTTCCTCTCATATTCAAGATACATTAAAACTCCTTTCCAAAGGTCTTTCTCTTCATAGTCCCTTGCCTAACATGTACCTTTTTTTTTCTGTATACTCTCCCTAGGAAACCCCATTCACAATCATGACTTCCAATACTCTTTTTAATACTCATAATTGCAAATCTGTTATTCCTAAATTTACATTACTACAGTGCCATCAATGAGCTTTCATAAATCAAGTAGTAGTATTCTAAGTTTTAAGCTTCCTTAGCTTGAATAGAAGACACCTGCACAACAGTTGCACAACCCCATGTCCTGTGAGGACTCTTTTTATACATTTCATTCCGGGAACATTGAGTTGTTCTCCAAATGCAGTCATTTCCTTACATGTGTATAACTTCCTCTGTTCTTTACTACAAGTGATGTCCCCTACTATGCACACAACTTAAACCTACTTCACCTTTAACTCTTTTTGCATCAAATTCTTCAAGAAGCCTTTTAAAACTATCAATCTGAATAGAGAGGCACTCATTCTTCTTGTGAAATCATCACAATTAACTCCATGGTTCTATTTTGTTCCTCACTAAACTCTAAAACTTCTAGGTCAAAGATTTTACCTTATTTACTATTGTTTCCTTCAGGACTCGGCATCATGTCTGAATGTGGTCAATTATCAATAAATATATTTTAATAAATGGATGAATAAGTGAGTCAATGAATGGTGGCATCATCTGAGATTGGGATGGAGTTGGAAATAGGACAATCTATTAAGAAGCTTCTTTCAGAATACAGATGAGAGGCATTAATGGGTGAAATGTGTAGCAGGAGGAAATTAAAGAAAAAAGCAAGTTTATTAGATAAATTAATTGGAAAACTGAATTTCACTGCTATTTTGGAGACTAGTAGAACTAAAATAAGTATTATAATAATCTTATAATGATAAGTATTATTATAATAATCTTAAAAAAATGTCTTTACAATATGGATGCAAGTTGTAGTTGGAATCTTCCTTAATTTGTGTTTTGTATATTGTAATATTTTTAATTGTTCCCTCTTCCTTTTTTTTTTCCTATAGCATTTTTATCTCTTTAAATGACCTACATAGTAAAAACTGTTTCTTTCTACAACTGTGATTACATTCTTCCTTTGCATAAATCAATCTTGTGCTCACTGTCACTTATATCCTGGAGAATGAATTCTTCCTTTCCTTTAGCAAGATGTTCAAGATCCTTTGAAATTTATCAGATGACATCTGCAACTCATCATCCTTCTGCATACTTTAAACTTTGACCCCAATATTTTTTGAGTGTCTTAAACATATGTGCTTCATGACCTCCATCAAAGGTCTTTATAGCTGCCTTCATGCGGTTTCTCCACCTTTGTACATTTCTTTCTGAATTCTCACTTCCTTTATATGTGTTTCAGTGACCAGTTCAAATGCAACATCCTTCATAAAAAAAATCATTCTTAAGACAAATGTCCTATGTTTTCTTGTATGTGAAAGCTAGAAGGAGGATTATTAGGGTAGATGAAGGGAACAAGTGGGAGAGAAGAGTAAAAGGTAAGAGGTAGTAATGGGGAGTGAAATTGACCAAGTTATGTTTACATGATAATTATCGAATTATGTTTAAATTAATAAGTTTAAGTAAGTTTAAATAATTATGTAAACATAATGATTACATGGGTAGATTTTATTGTACATTAGTAGATTTTGCATAAATCAGACTTTTTAATTTGTTGAAGGCAAGTGCTTTTATGTCTTTATATATGCAAAGGACACAGAAAATATCTATTGTATATTGAATATTAAATATAAGTAAATATATAAGCAAGTAAAAAAATTGAATTTGGTAAAAGTTGATGATAATGAGAAGTGATGTGTGCTGAAATGCATAGCTCAAGCTATTTTTTGAATAATTTGTGAACATTTACAGCTTTGCTAAATTCTATATAAATCTTCCTTATCCTCTTTCCCATTGGTGATTATTTTGTAGTCTCCTCCATTAATGCTGTTTATGTAGTCCATTGTTTTCTTTTCTCCAATTAGTTAAATATATATTATATATGAATATATAATATAAATATATATTTATATTATATATTACTATCTATATTATATATTATACATAGTATTGTATATATTATGTATTACCATATGTATTATATATATATATACCATATGTATTATATATATATATATATATATATATATATATATATATATATATATAAATATATAATGTATATATATTATACATATACATGCCTTTATTTTATTTACTTATTTTTTTATGTGGTGCTAAGGATGGAAGCCAGTCCTCACACATGCTGGGCTAGTGCTCTACCACTGAGCCACCACATCCACCCTCTAATTAGTTAAAAAAAATGTTTAAACTCATTGTTCTGGTTTTCTTTCTCCCATGTTTTTATCTTACTCTAAATTCAGTGATATTCTTTCCTCTCCACAGATGTATTTATACTCATTGTTCTCTGAAATCTATTGCATCCCAGAAAATAACTAGAATTTGTTTCAAAATAGTTCACATTCTCTTAACTTGTCATATGAATTAAGAAGCATACATACACTGGCCTCCTTTCACATCCCATATTACTTTTTCCTTGTTCTTTTTTTAACATCTGTGGTTTCTGATTTTTCAGAATCCCACCTCATACTCTGCCTCTTGCAGAGAGTGTTGTTTCCTGGTAAATAGGAAGTAGTAATAGCAACATTGGTAAACATTTTGGGCTAGTTGGAAGATACTCTATTTAAAATGTACGCACTGAATGATCTTCCACTTAACTAGAGAGAAACTTGCCCCTAGTTTCCAGCCTAGGTAATTTTCTCTTATTTTATTTCTCAGTGACTTTTACAGTAGCTATTAATTTGGTGTCATCTTCAGATTTCACTTACAGACTTGCATATCATTAATGAAAACCTGAAATACAACTGGAATTCTGTATCAATTCTTCTCTTAATAAGTATGTAATTTTAAGTGACAATGGTTGAATTCAAGCCCATATAAAATACTATTTCAAATAAGTTTGCATTTTTAAACATGAGGCTCCTTGCTTCAATTATTTGTTTTATTCATTTTGTCCTCAGTTCCTTTGCAGCATCCCATGATAAGCTTGTCCATTAAAATATATATATTCCTTCTAACATCTGCTCAGAGCATGAGTGCTGGAGCCCCCTGGGGAGGTTAAATGTAATTTGTTTGATTGGATAGCTCCAGCTTTTCAATTGTTTTCTTTTCCTTAGAGAAATAGAAACTTTCCAGCTTCAGGTCAATTGGTACAATGGTTGGATTCAGATGCAATGACACTTCTTCCCCTTGTAAGACTGGAGTCCCTCTGAGAAATCCTTGGGAAATCTGTTGACAACTTATTGTCATCTAGCTAGTCTGATGGCATAAATGATTTAGACACTGATTCCTGGTAGTGTGAAATCCTAATAGTAAAGTGAAACTTTGAGAATCTCAAGTGCATGGAAAACAAAACACTTAAGTATTGACTATGTTCATTGCTTATAGTTTATTAGTTCTCTGCTATTTTTTACTGGAATAAAAAAGGATTTTTAAATTTAACCTGATTAGTCATCAGCAGCTGATCAAATGTGTTGCTGCTGTAAGGTATACAAAAGAGTACAGTTAATATTAAAAAATCCATGAAAATGGAAAGCAAATAGGTAGAGGATAATATAACCCAAAGCATATATGCAGAGAAAAGTCCTGGCAGGGAACAATATTGAGTTGTGGTTGCTGCAAACAGAGAGATGACAGACTCCAGAGGCAAGGGACGAATGGGTATGACTGCTGAGGACCTGGATTGCAAATAGCACTTGGCAGCAACAGTATGGGTCAGCTTCCCAAGGCTCTTCTCCATCACCAGACATCAGGCAGTGGAGAAAATTGACCTCAATTTGGAGAACAGAATGTGGGCTCTAAGGCCATGAGAAGGCAGGTGAATGGAACCAGGAGGCAGCAGAGTCTCCTTGCCAAGAAAATGAGTTGTTCACCTACTCTTGTCTCACAATGATTAGATCCAGTTTAGGATGAGCAGAAACACATCTAAAGACAGATACAGTGTCCACCTAGTAGAAGCGTCATAAGATGTAACAGAATGGATAGGGAAGAAATCATAGAAATTATATAAAACATTCAATTTGAACCAAAGGACTTTGTTCTGCGTGTTAAGACTACTGCAGTTAACCGAGTTCATATTATTTTGTATGTGTATATATGCATGTTGAGGGATGAATGAAGAGAGGAAAAAAAACCCTAAATAGGAAATATATTGAGATAAAAGTAGTATTCAAAGAATTAAAATAGGACACTATGATAGAAAGTTATTGGATATAATTTTGGTGTGTGTGTGTGTGTGATGCTAAGATCTCCCTGCCATGTTCATAGTTAAGCTAAGATCTGTATAACAGATTTCAGTAATCCCATGTCTCTTAATCCCCACGACTAATGGTATTCATAAATTATGATTCAAAGGTGAATTTGTGAAAAGTAGAGGTAAGCTACCACCTCATTATATCTACATGGGTGGGAAGTTATACTGATTTACAAACATCCATTGTTACAAGAGCAAGGAGAAACAAAGCACCAATGAATATGTAGAACAGCAAGTATTATGTGAGAGACAATGGATGTTATGCTGATTTTTATATTAGCTATTACAACCATAGTAATTGTCACCCTTACCTTTTAATCATTTCACCCTTTAATACCCACTCTCATTCTTTGCTTTATATGACAATATACTGAGAGTACTTATAAGCTCATTATTTTTCTTTCTAATGAACAACAAGAAACCTGAATGTTTTTCATACCAACTTTTATTATCTGGACTTCACATTTCTGAGACCTGTCAACCTTTGTGGAAATCTAATCCAGGCTTTGCAAAGAGAGAAGAGCTATTCTAAATACACAGCCCCACCAAATTTGAAACTTTTTTTGGTGGGGGAGCAACTTCTGCTTACTTGGGGAAAAATGGCATAGGAAAATATATGTAAGAATTGAACTGAATATGAAAACAATGAATATTTTCAAGATTGCTGCTCAAATCTTGCAATCTAATTGCCAAAATGAAGTTCTTCAGATAATGTAAATGTTCATTTATTTTTTTCTCAATTCATGGAATGATCTAATTTTTTTTTTCTGGTTTTAAAAGGGGTAAAAGACAGGAAACTGTTGAATAGTATGCATTTGTCCCATAAATAGCTATTTTTTTTTGTTTAGGGCTCAAATATCCTTGCATAAAAGATGAATATTTTGTTTAGTCCCTTCTTTCTGTATTCTTTTTTAATCCTAATTAAATGTGTGAGTTTCACCATTGCTAACTAACAAAAGACTAGACAATTACTACCTGACCAGCTTCAGGACAAAGAGGACCTTTAAATAAGTGTCACTGTGAAGACCTTATTCTCAATTCTAGCATATCTTTAAAAATAAAACAATGCATATCAGATTTTATGATTCATTTCTCTGAAGTAAGTGAAAGAGCATATTTTTCCTTTGACTTAAAAATGACTTCTTCATTTAGTTTATGAAACATTTTTAGTAATTTTTTCTCAGTGCTGTCTTTGGATCTAAATAATATTTGAGGGTACATATGGCTAGCAGATAGGTACTTATGGAAAATCAAGCATTTTTAGAATATAAAATTAATAAAGCCTTTCATTTAATGGGATATCCCATCATCATTGGACATTTCAGCAGATAAAGCTTCTGCATAGTGTAAGTGGGCATTGACCTCTGTTTTGTTTATGTGTAAGACTCTTCTACAAATGGCTGTTAAGAGCACAGTGATTAAATACTAATTTGAAATCTAGTTTTTTAGATTACAGAAACATGATTTTCTATATAGCTATATGTCAAGGGCTTGATTGATAACTACTCTTAGTTGAGCTCAGCAGTGAGCTCACATCTGAGCTGACCTTTGGTTTACTCTCTGAATGTTGAATCTACCATTTTCATTACCCTTCTACAGGAATGATCTGACTTAATGATATGCAACTTCATCACTACAATATAAAGAGATGATAACAAAAGCCAGGTATTTGGTGTAAAAGTGAGAAAGGTGATTTTAAATTTAAATCTTTATTTATTAAAGATATTAAAAGAATGGAAATTGGTGAATGAAATAATCTATTTTGTGCAATGAAGTATTGCCTGCTTCTAGAATCAAAATTAAAGCCAATCACTCAAGATTTTTAAACCAAAGGAAAAAAAAAAGGTGGCATGGGGGGGTGGTGACGTTGATCAGGATCAGTTGAAGTCTTGGTGTAACAACCGTTTTTACATTTTTTTTTGAGATTTTTGTCTTTTCTTTCACTTATTCCTCCACCACTCTCATGCTTTGCTAACTCCTGTTTGTTTAGATGAAAGTTCATTCATTCAAGGCAGTTTCCCTGAGTGCCCAGTGATAACTAAGTAATGACTGCTCTAGGAAATAAGGAAGTGCCAAGGGAACAAAGCAGCAAAAGGACAACAAACTAATCCTGCTCTCATAGAGTTCATATTCTAGGCGGAGAAAGGAAAGTATTGCTAAAGAAGCACAATAAATAAGCAATATGACAGGTGTGGATAAGGAAGATAATCTGACAGGAAGAAAATTTTAAGGATTAGGAGATCATAGGTTTCCATGGGGGTAGTAAGAAGAGGTTTAGCTAAATAATATTTGAGGAAATACCTGAAGGAGAAAACTCCTTCAGGGAGTAAGCCTGCAGATGTCTATCAGAATAATGTCTAAGGAAGGAATAGAGAATGCACATACCTGGAAGCACAAAGTACCTGGAATATTTGAGGAACAGCGAGGAGGGCAGTAGCTAGAACAGAGAGACCACAGGGGCAACCTAACAGCATAAACTGAAGAGTAACAGAGCCAGATTGTGTAGGGCTTGGTAGATCTTTGTCTTTTACTTAGGGTAAGAACTGGCTGAAGAATCTGTTTTTTTTTTTTTTTTTTTACAAAAAGAGTATAAGTGTGTGCATATGGATGATCTCTTTTTGCTTTAGCAAGAGTGTGTGAGCTGTGTTCTTGAGAGTGAGGGGAACAAACCAAGGATACTGCTTACAGTCTACCCAAGAAGTAGAGGGGAGAGGGGGTAGTGGCTTGGGCCAGCAGAGACCCTCATAGCAGGATAGGTGGTGAGCTGTGAGGAGATTCCAAGAAGAGCTGTTGAATAGAAAGATGGATATAGCATTCTATATTAGTTGTCTGAGCTAGAAATAATTATTTGGGAATAATGAATCTGAGGTAGTATTTATATAGTCAAAAGTGAAGACAATATCAAGAGAAAGTATATAAGCAGAAAGAAGGGAAAAGGACTAACCCCAGGGCACTTCAGAATTTATAACTCTAGGCAAAGAAAAGTATCTAACAAAAGAGAATAACAGCCCAATGGAAAAGGAAAATTCAGAATTTGATATATGAAGACATGTCTTTGGTGGAGAGAGGGGTAACTGGAGATTACTTATGTACAGGAAAATTAATCAATTAAATATATAAATTAATGATGATGGGAACCAGGTATCTTCCTTCCAAAGGAGGTTATTACAGATATGGAAAGAGGAAAGAAGAGAGTGAATTTAGGACATTGAATTAGAATTGAAGTTGTTAATCTTATTTCATGTGTGTATAATGTGTGTGCATATAAATATATTTACACAGACACATGGATGTTTAGAAAAAATATAGAAGTCTTTGTGTACCTCTAGTTAATCTTTCTCTGTGCTATCATCAGTCTCTATTCACATTCTCTACTTGTGTCCACAGAGAGGAAGAGGAAAGCCTCAAGCAATAACATCTATAGCACATGAGTGGAATTGGTACTGAATATTTGTTTCTAAATTCCATTCAACACTGAGAAAAAAAACCTGTGATCTGTTGGTGAAATGGCTGATTTCAGGGTTGAGACAGGAAAGTACAAAGTAAGCCTTGATCATCTTAGGTCAGAAAGCAAGAGTATACTAAAAACAAATATGAGAATGAGGTTCTATGACATAGAATACATGTGTCATGTCAGTATGACACAGCTTAATAGGGGCCTCCACGGTCCAAACATGGACCTATTTGAGCATTGAAATATGTATTGAGAGCAATGTATTATATTCCACTGAGTAGAATAGATTCATGGGTCTCTACTGATAAAAATAAATAACACTGAAAGTTTAATAAGGAAATTTATAGTCCCAGTGTGTCTGCTCACAAAATGTTTATTAATTGCAAAAGGGAAAATTGTATTTCTATACTGGAGAAGCCTCACAGATACCCATTAATGCAAACAATTAAAGTTAACATCATTAATAATGGAACAAATAGAAATGATGTAGCACACAATAAGATGTAATGAGATCACTGTGTCACCTGAATGTAATCACGAGGAAACATTTGACAAACCCAAATTGATGAGCTATCTACAAAGTAAGTGGGCTGTAATCTTTAGCAGTATTTAGACTGTGAATGTCAAAGGAAGATTCAGGAACCCTTCCATATCAAAGGATACCTAAGGGTCAGGATAACTGAAGAAATGAAAATACATCTCTTAGACAATTGTCAAAAATGGCTTCTGAGGATAAGACGGTAAAGCTGTATCAATATTAATTCCCTAGTTTTGATGGTTATATTGTGCTTAGTTAGGAGAATGTCTTTTTTTTCTGTAGCAAATATGTGCTACAGTACTCAGGGGTAATGGGTCTTTATGTCAGTCGGAATTTTAAAAGGTTCAAAAAAGTCTTTGTACTCTTCCTGCAACTTTCCTGTAATTGTGAAATAGTCTCTTTTTTATTACTTAAAAAAATACTTATTAGTTGATCTGCCTTATGGATAGATTGACAAACCAAACACAGACATCTCATTTGAGGAATATCTCTGTTGCAGGAAAGAGAAATAGGGAAGAATTTCAAGAAGAAACTTCCAAGATGATTTTTCTTTCTCCTCTTTGGCTTTCATCACTTTACTCAGCTTTATTTCATGCATTTACCACCTTGCATTGAAAGTATTTTTAGTAACAATTTCCATTATAATTGAAATTAGTAGAAGAAAAGGTCTGTGTTTTACATATCCCATATAAGTAGGATCACAACATGCTCATCACATATTCAAACAACAGAACTATTTTCAAAACAGTTACTGGATTTTAGTAAAAGGTCTAGTGAGGAGTTTTCTCCACAAACATGGAGGAAAAAAGAAGTTAACTTCTTTTTAAGGGCAGGGAATTGTACTTGTTTCAAATAAGCTATAAATTATTTGGACATTTCAATGTGAACTTTTTAGAAATTGATTAAACTGGGGGCTTGACCTTGGGAGATTGCAGCATTTGGAGACCTTTCATAGATACCAAAGGGAGAAGAGCATATCCAAAGCATCAAGCCCAGGTTGGAAATGTTACACACATAGGCTTTGCTGTAGATTACTTCAAGAATTTATCTGACATAGGGAGAAAACATAAGAGGATATGCGTAGTTGGAAGGCCAAGGGAGGGGAGGAGCAAGAGCTGGAAAATTTTATGTGAGTTTATGGAAAATGCAAAAGAAAAATCAAAACCAGAAAAAACCTTGAAGGTATCTGCATGTAAATTCATCTCCACACTGCGTCAAAATAATACAGTCAAAATAAATGAAAGTTCAAGCAGTTATTCCTTGACTCACTAGTGGGTATATGTGTACTTTCCAAATTTTCCAAATACTTATGTGCAACCTACATGGTGAATTTCTGCAAAAGTAACCTTTATGAATAATTATCTTCATTCCTTATTTCATATTGTTTGTATAAATATAGCTTGAGAATATTTAATAGACTGGGAATTTATTTGTAATTATATAAAAACCCATGTTAATAAACAAGAGCACTGGAAAACATGTGAAGACTCCTCATATGATACACTGTGTTCATTAGAAATCAGTGTGTTTTCTCTCTACTTAGAATTGTAATATAATGTAAATAGTGTTAGTGGTTTTTATTTGAGGTATCAATTAATCAGAATTTATTGAGCTTCTCCCAGCATGAAAGTCATGCTCATCAAATTTGCAAATGATATAAATCTTGGAGGGATGGTATGCACATTGGTTGACAGACATAGCATCCACAGAGATTTTGACAGTCCAGAGCAATGGCCTAAATATAACAGGATGAAATATAGCACACACAAATACTATTCTTGCCCTGAGGTCCACTTAACCAGCTGCATATGTATATGATGGGTATATATGACTTAGAAATGATGCAATAAAAAAAAGACTGGGTATTTTAGTTAACAGTCAGCTCAATTTAATTTAGTAATCTTAGCCACATGATGCCACTGTCAAAAATCCTAGCAAGTGATTTTGAATTGTATTAAATTATAATCCTTTAACATTTTGAAAGGTATCTAGAGATTGTACCATTCCTGAAGTGACATTTTAAGAAGAGGCTAAAAACTATGCCATATTTAGAACATCACAGAAACTGAGCACATCTATCCAGAAAAAGACTTAGGAGATGGATGGTATTCTTCTTTTTATCACATGGAATAAGAGATTAGATTTATTTAGTATGTTCTAAATTGTAAGACTTATGAACTGAAGTTTTAAGAGGATACCTTTTGGTTCAGCCATTTATAATAATAAAAGCTGTTCAAAGATGAAAGTGTTCCGGAAGTCTGCAGAGGCTTAATGCTAGAATAGTTAAGCCCCGGTATCCTCTTTCTTAAACGTGGGATAATAACACTGCAAAATGAGAGGTCAGCCAGATGATATATGTAAAATGTTCAGTACAATGCTGGGCACATGGTAAGTGATGATACCATGCAAGGTACATTACCCTTATTATTGTGGGAGGCGTTGACATCACACCTGAATCCAACGCTAGACAGAATTATAGAAGAGACTCAATGAATGGGTCCAATAAACTAAATGGCTGCTATTTCCAAATGCTAATTGGATTTAATTGACTAATTAAAACTAGTTGTTTCAAACAGGCTCTGGTATCATTTGACCACCTCTATGACCTTGAATAACTTCTGTTGTCAATTCTCTGATTCCATGTATGTATAAAGTTGAGATAATAGCAGTCTTGCCTTGGGATGATGTAAAGATATAAAGAAGAAATAGAGAATGTTTTAAATGTTGCCTGACATACTAATATTTCAATAAATGCTAACTGCTTTTACAATGCTGAAGTAGTTGACAAAGGATTATTGAAGGATACAGGACTTCAGATGTATATTTCAAAAGTGTTGAAAATTGAGTAAAGTCCAGAGAAAGAGCTTGAGTAAATTCTGGAGACAGTGTTAAATACTGCATGATCACCAGACAGTGAGGAAGTCTTACCGATTTCAATTTGGCTGGAAGTTGGCTGATGTTGAATGATGGAAATAAAATCTGATGAGATAAGTGAGGAAAATCTCAGAAGACCTTAGTTTGGGGATGGTAAGTAATTGGGAGGTGGAATTCCATGTGTTCTCAGGCAGGGGAATGTAACATACATGCGATATTTTAAAATAACCTTGTAGAGTTTTCAGGATAAATTGTCTTATGCTTAAAAATTACAGATAGTATAGTGGAATCTTTTATGCAAATCCTTTCACTTAGAAATAGAAATTTCTATTTCAGGGCAATTGCTATTTCAGAAAGTCTAAGACTTTTCTCCTCCATAAAGTTTTTCCTTCTGATTCATATCACAGTGGCTTGATTTTTTTCTATGTGTTGAATACCTTAACATTCAAGATGATGTTCTTTATATTCGTGTCCTCTGTCATCATCTTCGGGGGCTGAATTTGAACTTAAAATATGTTGCCAAATCACTTCATGTTAAATACATTAAAAAGGTGTTATCCAGAATGCTTAAAATGGTTTGACTTTAAGATGAGAACCATCCAGCTAACAAAACTGGTACTCTTAGGAGGCTTCTAAGTTGATTCTGAGAAGGCAGGTTCCATAGAGAACATCTAAGTGTATGTTATATATCACACACACACATTCTCAGAAAAATTTCTCAAAGCAACTCTTTGAAAAAGGCAGTGTTTCACTGATGGCATCAAGATTCAGGAAATAATGGCTGGGTGATGCAGCTCAGTGGTACAGCGCTTGCCTAGCGTGTACATGGCCCTGGGTTTGATCCCCAGCACCATCAAATTAAATAAATTAACACAACCAACATCATTTATAGTGATTCAAATACTAGTAAATGTCATGCATATTTTCTCTCAGAAACGGTCATAACTTTTCTTTGTGTACCTCATAGAGCCATCATGGGTACTAGGTAGACATTCTATTGAATTCATTTTAAATTAGAAGGATATAGGGAATGGTAAAACCACTTTTCTAAGCTAGCACAGGTCTCTTCCCCTTTTTTCACCCCCAGACTGGGTCAGCAGGAGTAGAGTAACAAAAGATCTGGCATTTCCATGGAACAGGTGGTTTTAGCTGATTAATCTAGGTGGATTTGATGATATTTGCCTTTGGTAACTGTTCAGCTATTATGTGACTTTCTTGTCTTTTGAATTATACTTTCTACTAACCAGGCAGGCAAATGGGAGGATAGTGTTAGCAATTCTACATCAGAGGAAAGAATATAGAATTTTATTGGAACACACAAAGAAAGTCATTAAAATAGGAACCCCCCAGGGAATGAGGCTTGAGAATGACCTGCTTGTCTTCATCTTCTTTCCAAAGTATTTTGATCTCTCATGAGGAGGATTGAAAGGCCTTTCTCTAACTGCACTGGTTTTGCCAGTTCCCTCATTCAAGATACACCAATAAACATGCACAAGCCTCTCTGATCCTCAGAGGGTTAGAGAATGAGATAGGTGGGAAGTTTCCTTCAGTAAGAAGGCTTTCTTCTCGCAAATCAGAAATTCCATCGTATATATTCCTATTCCCTTCAATAACTGGCAAGGGGATCATCAGAATGAGCTATTGCAAAAAGCCACCATAGTCTTCTCAGTTTCTCTGTGATAGTGCCCCAGATCAGAATTGTAAAATAGTTTGGAGGATCTTGGGACATAAAACATGGTGCAGAAAACCAAAGAAGATTTAATTTTATTTATAGAAAGGTAGTTGGTAGGGGGGCGGGGACAATAGAGGAAAGTGGCTTGGGATCAACATTAATCATTTTTTAAGTACCAACCAAGTGAAAACATCTTATGGAATTCACTGCAAGTGACACTGAATTCTTCTAAGCAAATATGTGATGAGTTGATTAAAAAAAAAATAGGTCCTGAACTCCTGACTACAGATATAATACAGTGGATACAGAAAATCAAAAACATGCTTTCTATCTGACTCAAAATAAAGGTACACTTAAACTTGTAAAAGACAACATTTTTATTTGAATGATATGACAGAACTGTCACAGGAGTGTTACCTGCTATAAAGAAAGCTGAAGAATTATTACCTTTATTAGACCAGTGACACTGAGCTTTAGCCATACATTTCTAACTTCTGTCCCTCTACAGAGACAATTTTCTTTTCTTAAATAAACTGTCATGCTAGTGTTAATATATTGTTGGCTCTCTCATGCTCTGAGAATACTGCTGATATAAAACATGTATATGTTAGATTGGTAATAGTATCTTTAGTGTAGCTGACTAGAACAAATGTGTTTCCCTCATGGCTGTGCTAATGTGATAAAGGAAAATTGGCTGTTCATCAGCTTTTGGCTGGGTAAAGACAGTAGAGATGGAACCACATTCTTTTTTATGCATTAATACCACCGAGAACTTTTCACGAGTTATATTTCATGTGCCTGCATGTTGCGCAAAGATGTTGTAAAACATGAGATAATGCTACAAATAACAAAGTAGAAAAGCCTGTATCTTTTATAATGATAACAGTCAAACACCAAATGACAGTAACAGGCTGTAAAAAATGGGATGCAAAAAAAAAAAAAAAATCAGCCCTACTACTTAGCAGAGAGGAATAGATCCAGGCCCATGAGAAGTTGGTGTATGATTTTAGGTTTATTAAAGCCATGTTATGAAATGAAGTCATATGTAACACTAGGTCAGTGAATTGAAGAAAAAATATGTTTATATGAAAGAAGATTGCACAGATTGGAAAAATTAAGTTTGGTAACTTTTGAAAATTACCAAGTAATTATGTCATTAACTTCTAGGTTTTTGTTTTGTTTTTGATTGAGAGATTTATGAAAGAGGTTCTTATGGCAAAAATTTACATAAGGATTTAAAGATGTCTAAGAATAAATGTTTATCCTTATTAATTATTACACATTCATTTGAACAGAAAATAATTTAAGAAATATATTTTTTAAACCAGTTGTAATCTCACAGCAGTCAAGCGGGTGGTTCCCATGTACAACCTGTCCTCAAATACAACTGCCTCCAAAATCCTGTACCAGAGTGGTACATTTGTTACATTGCTGAACCTATACTGATACCTCATCATTATTCAAAGTCCATAGTAGAGTAACATTTTCAATGCTGTGGTTTGGTTTGGTTTTAATTAAAGTGTTTGTATCTAACCTTTTAATTGTGTAATATTAAATTTCCATTTCTGTCTCTTCTCCCATCTCTCTATCCAGCCCTTCTGGAACCTTTTGTATGCCCTAGGGGTATTTTGGTTGGAGTGCCCTTTACCTTTAAGCACTTGAATTGACACACCTTTGTGTAGACTAAAGTTGATGTCAAAATGGCTGATTACTTAATTCTGAATTACATGTTATCACTGTAATCTCAGCAGCTGGGAGCCTGAGACAGAAAGATAGCAAGTTCAAAGCCACCTTCAGCAATGGCGAGACACCAAGCAACTCAGTGAGACCCTGTATCTAAAATGAAATACAAAATAGGGCTGGGGATGTGGTTCAGTGGTTGAGTACCCCTGAGTTCAAACCCTGATACCAAAAAAAAAAAAAAAAATGCAAGCATAAACATTTTGTGTCAATGGGATCTATGAGCTATTCTGCATAAAAGTTTGAATTGATTTTTCAGAGGATTATGTCTCAATTCCATAAGTCTTAATAGAATTTAATTGGGTAAACTTCAGAGAGCATCAAACTACAACCTGTAGATCATATCTAACTGGTCACCTGTTTTTGCAAGTAGGGTTTTGTTGGAGCAAAGCCAGACTTATTTATCTATTTTCTATGACTGAGTTTACATTACAAGATCAGAATTGAGCAGTTGTGTCCAGGATTGTTGGCCTACAAAACCAAATTATTTGATTTGCAAAGAAAAAAATATTCTCTGGTTATTTATGGAAATGGTTTGCTAAGCCCTAATGTAAATAGGTATTAGACTGCTTGAATTATTAGCTTAGAATATGCTTGGCAAATTCTTACATTAGTCTGCAATGGGAAAGTACATCTGAAAAATTTTCAACTAGTTACAAACACCTGAAATGGTAACTATTTATGAGAAGTGTTTTTCTACTAGTAACTTAAATTGAATTATAGCCCCATGAAATACAGTTTTGTATATATGGTTTTGGATATTTCTCCCTGTTGTATTAATTTCTGCTTTATTTCCAAATAGAGTCATAATAAATTTAATTAGTATGTGAAGAAACAACATATGCACAAAAAACTTATGCAAGCATGGTAATCAGTGCTATTACAAACATGGGACAAATATTATACATTGCTGTGAGCACCCTGGGAGATACCATCACAGCACAAAATTGCACCATGTGGATTTGTATCTAGATGTATAAACATGCAGGAGTATCATTGTGCTATGAAAACAAATTGTCTTCACTCTTATCAACAGAATAAAGTAGAGAAATAAGGAAATAACGCCTTTTTAAAGAATTCAAGTTATGTGGTTATTAGAAAACTTTATGCACTTAAGATAATAATGGTGATCATTTCTTACAGGTGCATCAGACAAAAATCAACTTCTTTATCAATGGTTTGGAGGAGGATAATACAGCTTTTTATGCAACAACTTTAAGTGGTTCAATTACAGATTTTCCTTCCAGTACTATTCGAATAGGACAGAGTTTAAATGGTAAGATTCTGACTTTAGAAATGGTATTAATTTTTCTCCAATTACATTGTTCCTGAAAAAAATGTGTCAAACAAATAATATTCAAGTGCATTTATTTTCTAGGGCTACTGTAACAAATGACCCCCAACTGGGTGGCAGATTAATACAACAAAATTTAGTCTCACAGTTTTGGAGGACTAAAGTCTGAAAACAGGATTGAGCCAGTCTGGTTCATCCTGCAAGCTCAGATGGAGAAGACATTCTGTGCCTCTCTCCTTCCTTGGCTGCTGCTGGCAGACCTTAGTGTTGCTTAATTTACAGCTCTATAGCTCCAATGTTTGCTCTGCTCTCAGAGGACCTTCTTTGTATCTTCTTCCCTTTTCTTGCAAGGACACTGGGCCTCGGATTTAGGGCCCACTGTTACCAAGGAGGAGCTCATAGTCAACATCCGTAATTACACTTGCAAAGTTCCTTTTTCCAAATAAGGCAACATCAGTAGATTGCAGGTGGACATATCTTTTGGGGGGCTACTTTTCAACTCGTTACACTAGGGAAACCTTAAAACTAAAACTTTTCTATTTTGCTTAATTTTTAAAGTAAGAACAATATATTATCTGTCCAGTTTTGTTTGGATTTTAATTTAGGGCATCGTTAAAGTAGGATTACAGCATATTAAACCAATAAGTGCACATGTAAAAAACTCACATGTGTCATTCATGTTTTTCGATATTAAAAAGAGATGTATAGTTTAATAAGATGATGTATACCTCTGAAATGAGCAGAAGTTGAAATGAGAATTATCTTGGAAATGTCCAGCACAATGGTCTTTAAAACACCACCATTTTAAAATGGCAATGTTATTATATAATGTCTGCTCATTATAATAAAATTCAAACAATATGGAACTATGAAATAGAAAGCATTTTCCATATTTCCATCTTCAGAAGTGCACTTTAACTTTTTTATGCTCTTCCAAATTTTTAGTGCATTCAGCTAGAGATATGGTTATAAATATAATATTTTCAAAAGGTAATTATGATACATATGCTTTATCTGAGCCCTCTAAAAATAAATACTTCCTTTCCAAATGTTACGGAGCACATTTCATGTCAAGATACCTTCTTATTTAGGTGTACCTTCTCGTTTAAAATGGCTGCACTGTGTACAACAGTATAGTTGTAACAAGTTTTGAAAACAAGTTCCCATAATGAACATTTGGACTATTTTTAATTTTTCAAAGTTCAGTGATCATTTGATAGAAAATACTGTATCTTTACATTTTATATACTTTTATTTATTCATTTATATCTTGTATTCACATGCACATATACATATGTATTTGAGCAATTGTCTGATTGAACTGTTCCGAAAGACTATACACTGTTAAAAATCTTCCTGAGTTCCAACCCCATCTTCTTACTCACTCGCTAGATGACCTGGACAAACGTATTAATTCCTCTAAACTATAGTTACTCCAACTTTAAGATGGTGATGATGATGATGATATTCTAAAGTGCCACTATGAAGATAAAATGAGGCAATGTCATATAAAACATGGCTGTTTTTCAAGCATCTGGCATGTAGTAGATGCTCAGTATTTATTTGTTGAATGAATGAGTGCAGTGCTTAGCACCTTGCCTTGTATATACTGAACTATATTTGCAAATGATACTATTGTTAATGTTGTTTTAATTATTTTCCCAAGATAAATACACAGAATACAATTTCTGTGTATTTATCTTGGGAAAATAATTAATTATATGGGTTGAAATATAATTATATGGGTTGAAATATATAATCTTCTTTTAAAATATTTTAATACATAGTAATTATTACTCCAATGTATAACATCAGATTATCTCCAGAAAGGTTGTGAAAATTTACCTCATTAAAAAATACAGGCAAGGCTGAGGAAAGAGGATCGAAAGTTCAAGGCCTCCTCAGCAAAAGCAAAGTGCTAAGCCACTCAGTGAGACCTGGCCTCTAAATAAAATACAAAATAGGTCTGGAGATGTGGCTAAGTGGCTGAGCACTTCTAAATTCAATCCCTGGTACCCCATCCCCACAAATAAACAAACAGAAAATATAGGCAAGTTCTTGTTTTCTTAAACACTAAATAACCTCACAGATGATCCATTTTTTTCCATCCTTGCCATTCCCCTAAGTGAAAAATATTGTGGGATGTTGACTTGGAATTATTTGGCCATTAATAAGTTTGAGTAGCTGTCCAAATATGATTTGATCACTTGCATTTCATTTGTGAATTCCTTATTCAGGGTATGTATCCATATTTATATCCATAATTTCTTGTTTATGAAAAACTCATTAATGGTAAGAATATGTTGCATATGTTTTCTCCAGTTTTTTTAAATGGCCTGCTAATTTCATGTTACAGATATTTAAAACATTACTTGAAATGTTTAATCAAGGCAAAAACATGAATGTAAAATTGTATATAACTAGTAAGTGTATAACTTGATGAGTTTTAATAGTCATGTATCTGTGTGACACTCTTGTAGAAAAAATTGTGAACATTTCCAGTGTCTCAAAGAATCACTCCTAGTGAATACCCACTCTAAAGTTATCCATGGGAATTTAGTATAGACCTCACAGAACAGTAGGAGTAGAGATCTCTCTGCACACTGACATTGTCTATTCTTGAGTTATCATGAAAATGAAATCATGGCGTAGGTATCTGTGTTGTTTTCACTCAGTATTATGCCTATAGGGTTTATTCATATTGTATATAGTTATATCTTTACCTTTAAAAAATAATTTTGAATTGTTTTTTAAAAAGGATATCCCAACCATTAATATTTGAGAATTCTGGCTGTTTCATGCTTAGTACTGCCAAATGTTTTTATCGTTGGCCATTCCTGGGGATGCGTGATACATTTCCTGATGATTAATGATAGTGAGAATTCCTTCATGTGCTTATTTGCCATGTAGATCTGACTTTTTTATGAAGTACCTATTCAAGTTGTTTATTTTTTTTGCCAGTTTTTAATTGGGTAGTTTGTCTTTTTCTTGTTAATTTGTAGGAGGTTTTCAATATTTTGAAAATGAGTTTTTTGACAGATACATGGATGGCAAATGTTGTCTTCTAAGATGCATCTGAAATTTTATTTTCTTAAGGGTGTTCTTTGATAATGAGAACATACTTATTTTAGGGAAATTCATTTTGTTAATTCTTTTATACTTAATATTTTTGTGTCTTGTTCAGAATGTCTTAGGAAACCATGATGTTCTCTTTTATTTTATTGTGGCAGCTTTATTATATTATGTTTCAAATATAGCTCTATTTTTTATCTGGGATAAATATTTGGGTGTATATAATATAATATAGAAGTCCCATTTTTTTCTCAACTGAATATATAATTTACCTACAAATTTTTAAAAATTGTCATTTCCACCAGTCTATGGTGGTTACTTAATCATAAAACAATTATCTTCATATATGAAGATAGATTTGTTTCTGAACACTCTATTCTGTTCCAATGATCTGTCAATACTTGGATCAAAACCTTCATTTTAATTACTGTAACTTGAATATATCTTTATGTGTCAGCATAAGTTATTCAATTTTTATAACCTTTCAGGTTGTCTTGGCTTTTATATGATTTTTGGAAGCATCTGTACAGTTTACCTAAAAACTCACCTGAGATTTAAATCGTTTCAAGTTTATTTTGGAGGAATAGATATCTAAATAATATCAAATTTTCCCATGTATGAAGATCATGAATTTCTTAATTTCAGAAATTTTTTTTTTGTTTTCTGTATAAGAGGTCTTATATTTGTAAGGCTTAGGCCATGTTTTCTTTTTATTTATTTATTTTTAAAATTTTAATAAAATGTTTTTAGAGCAGTTTTAGGATCATAGCAAAATTGTGTGGAAAATACAGACAGTTCCCATATACCTTCTAGCTATTTACTTCTTTTTAGATATGTAGTTTGTGAATATTTTCTCCCATTCTATAGATTGTTTCTGCACTTTATTGATGTTTCCTTTGCTATGCAGAAACTTGTTTTATTTAATCTTATTTGACTATTTTTGCTTTTATTTTCTGTGCTTTTGGAGTCTTGTCCCAAAACTTCTCGCCACTTCCAATATCCTGAAGCATTTTGCTTATTTTTTCTTTTACTAGTTTCATAGTTTCAGGTGATACTTACAAGTCTTTAATCCATTTTAAGGTGATCTTTGTAACTGGTAGAAGAGTCTAGTTTCCTATTTATGCAAGTGGATAATCAATTTCTCAACACCATTTATGAAAAGACAATCTTTTCTTCATTGCATATTCTGAATATCTTTGTTAAACCATTTGGTAATATCTATAGACATGTAGGATTACTTTCAGGCTCTCTATTCTCATCTGTTTGTCTGTGTGTCTCTTCTTATACCAGTATCATGCTATTTTGATTATTACAGCTTTGCGTATACTTTGGAGTCAGGTAGTCAAATGTATCCAGCATTGTTGCTTCTGCTCAAGATGACTTTGGTCATTTAAGGTTTTTGTGGCTCCATACAAATTTTATAATTGTTTTTTTTTTTGGCTTCTGTGAAGAATGCCACTGATAATTTGAATTTTCATTGAATTTATGAATCATTTTTTCGAGTATGAATATTTTAAATAGTTTATTCTTCAAAATCCATGGATGAAAGTTGCCTTTCTATTTTTTTGTCTTCAACTTCTTTTATACGACTTTTCTTAATTTATTACTTCTAATAATTTTTTGATGGAGATTTTGCAGATATGCCATCTGCAGTGACAATTTGACTTATTTTCCTGTTTGGATACCCTTGTTTTTTTTCCTGATTTCTATGGCTAGGAATTCCAGCACTATGTTGAAGAAACATGGTAAAAGTAGGCATCCATATCTTCTTCCGGATCTTAGAAAGCTTCCAGATTTTTCCCATTTACTGTTTGGTTAACTTTTGGTTTATCATAAATGCTCTTTCATTATGTTGAGATATGTTTCTTTTCTGCCTAATTCGGTTAGCATTTTTATCATGAAAAGATGTTGGATTTTTTTAGTTGTCTTTTCTGTATCAAGTGAGATGGCCATATAGTTTCTGATATTCTTTATGTTGATATAATGTACTATGTTTATTGATTTTAATACATTGAACCATCCTTGCATTACTGAGATGAGTCTCAACTGATCATGGTAAATAATCTTCAACGTGCTGTTGGATTTGGTTGAGAATTGTTACATCTCTATTCATCAAGAATGTTGGCCTGTAGTTTATCTTTTGGTTGTGTCCTCATATGGTCCTGGATTAGCATAATGTTGGCCTCCTAGAATGTGTTTGGAAGAATTCCTTCCTCTTCAATTTTTTAAAAATACCTTAAGAATTGGTATTTGTTCTTCTGGAAATGTTTGGTTGAATTCAGCAGTAAAACATCTGGCTCTGGCCTTTTTTGTTTGTTTGGTTTTTCATAGAAAGAATTTATGATAGATCCAATCTCATTGTTTATTATTGGTCTGTTTCTGAGGCTTAAGAGGTATGTGCTGAGTAATTTTTGCATTTATCCTATACTATCACATTTGTTGGTATGTAGTTAATTTATAATCGCCTCTACTAATCCTTTGTATTTCTGTGGTTCTCAGTAGTGATGTCTTTATTTCATCCTTGATTTTGAGCTCTTTCTCCTTTCCTTATTCCAGTCAAGGATTTATCTATTTCAAAGTAGCTAAAACATTTTACACTACACCAGCAGTGAATAAGAGTCTCTGTTGCTTCACGTCCTCACCAGTATTAGATTTTTTCAATGTTCTGGATTTTGGGCTATTGGTTATTTTTTTCATGTAATTAAACAATATTATTTTTAAATTTTGTTTTCTAATTTTGTTACTATTTTATATTATATATATAGTATATGTTATATACTATCATTTTTTGCAATGAATGACCTCACAAAATTCATTCTTGATTGTAGTAATTATATAATTCTATTATTTGTACATAACAGGAACTCAAATCTTTTCATACATTTGCAACAACTGCATAAAGTGGACATGGGTTTGAAGTTATCCCATAGATATTTATATGTTCTCATTGCTATTAACTTTGAAAAAATGCTCAATTTCAGTTTTGTTTTCCTCTATGACATGAATTATTTAAACTCATATCTAGCTAAAATAAAGTATATATAGTGCATATATATATACACACATATACATGTGTATATATTTATATATTTGATATTGAAAATACATTTAAAACACTGGCTAAATTTCCATCAAGCTCTGGTGTCAAACAACTCTGAATTGGATCCAATTTAGTTGTGTTACTTTAATAAAAAATCTGCCAAAATTAATTTTACTAGTATGCATAACTATAATACCCTAATAAAAATATAAAAATATTTACTCTTTGTAAGTCTCTGCTTTCTAATCTCTAGGTAGTACTTTAATATATGACACATAAAACTATAGTATGAATTATTGGAGATAATATGTTTAGAACATATTGCTTTGTTGTATAGTAAATGTGCAATGAGCTTCAACAATTATTAAACTCTTTGAAGACATATTTTCTGATTATGAAATCATAGATAATTATAATCTCTTCAGTTGAATTTTGTAGGAATCAAAACCAAAAATATCTATAAGTGACTATTAACTTTAATTTGTGTATGCTCTTAGATCAAGCTAAACTTATATGAAGAAGCAATAATTTAAGAAGCCAATATATTTAGAACTCAGTTTCAGTAATTAGTATATTGAAGAATTTTATAAAGTACTCGACATGCAGAAATTTTTAATAACACATTAAATCTTGTGAGCCTTATTTCAATATTTAATCCCTATTAGTACTTCTTAAAGTGTTTTATTACACCAAATGTTTCTCAAAGTATTCAGCAATACCATAAACTTGTCAGTACCATAACTTTTTGCTGCAGAGTTAAAATGACTTGATTCTATTCTACTTTAGTATACTAAATGTTGAGTTAATGATTCACAAGGGAAGTGTAGATTGAGGATGATTTACTTTCAAACTGTATAAAAATAAATTTCATTCCTGATTAGAAAACATATAATCGAAAAATAATTTATTTCAAATATTATTTAGTTTTTATTGAATTTTTCTCCTTTACATTCTGGCCATCTAACAGCTATTGAAGAAAAGGACATTTTAAAATAATTTTTATCTTTACTCTATCAACTTATAGGTGCAGTTGTACCTACTGTATCTTTTCTCTAATTAGAGATGGCACATAGACTGGCTCATTACTTCTGCCTAATGAGCCAGGCTCCATGCCACCTCTCTAATCAGAAAAGAGATAGGTACAGAATGTTCTTCTGGACTTATTATAAATCATTTTCTTTCTCTCTCGTTCCTTTTTTTTTTTTAATCAAAAAATTAAGTCACTGTCCTCCATAGTTTTGTCCATATCCAAGATGGTTTCATTCAGAAGGGGTAATTGTGCAAGAGATTGCTGCGAGCTCAATTAAAGGTGCTCTCGTGCAATGCTGGTCCGACTGTCTGCCTTGCAACAGACTTTGTTAAATGAGGGTTAAAAGATGTGTTCTTTTTTGTTAAAAGATGTGTTCTTCTTTTTTTTTTCTGTCTTTTCCTAGCTTGAACTTGTTTCTCTGTTTCTGAAAGTTTTCATGTAAGTGTTGGTACTACAGAAATCTTCTTTGAGTTTTATATCTGAATAGCACAATTCTCTAGAAAAATTCTTGCAAATGACATGTTCTGTTTCTGTGAGACTTGACTTTGCCTCCTTTAGGAAATTTTCCAGTGGGTGAAAGGAATATTTTTCACTGGATCCTCACCTTTCTATATATTAATTGCATAATCTGAGTTGTTATTCTAATTTTTAAATAAAATACATTTTTATTTCTGGAGAATCAAAAAGAAATTTTTCTAAGAAACCCCTTAGAACATCTGTATCAACGAATGTGTATCAGTTCCTTTTTCTTAGAGTATTTATTTCCAGTTATACATTTATTTCAGTGCTTCACATTGCATTTGTAACTTTGGGGAGTTGTAGTGGCAGTTATGTGGAGTCACTAATGTCACTGTGGTCACAGACATAAGAACTATGAATTTTGGATTTAAAACTACAGCACCATGTGCATCACAACTTTTCAGAACTGTTTCTGAATACATTTATTAACAGAGTGCTAGTTTCCTATTAAAAAATGGAGATTTCTGCATTATGTTCAAACATGTATAGCACTTTCTTAAGAAGGTCATTGGTCATTAATTAATCAATAAGCATTTGTCAAATTTAGATGCAAAGATTCAGGGAAGAAAAAGATAATCATTTAAAGCTAATAACTTGCCTTCCCTTCCATATTTTTTACTTTATGTACTTCTTACCTCATTTGTTTGTTCTTGATCTTAGAGTTGGAATGCTTTTTGTTTTGTTTTTTCCTGCTTAGAGGATGGAGCTCAGGGATTGGTACATGCCAAGCAGGTTCTCTACCACTGAGCCAAGCCCTAAATGCAACTTTTAATTTCTATCCGTAACCCATGTGTTTACATTTCTAACCTTAGCTAGGTATAGAAAATTCATTTTCCTTTTAGTACAACTGAGGTTATGCTACTTTTTCCGGATAGTAAATTTCTGGAGAATTAAAAAGAAAAAGAAAAGTATAAAAATTGATAAATTAAGACAGGTAAATGGAATGGTAGAAGAGTATAGGGATAAGGTTCACATAGGTATACAGAGGGGCTGAATTAAAGAAAAAAATTGGTTTAAGATCATTGAATGAGGATTATGTTGCAATACTATTAGAAAAATTGGTCAGTTATGCTATTAAAAACGTTATATTATGCTTCACAACTATGCTAAATAAAAACTGTTGATGGGTTGAAATTTAATGTAAAATATGTAATAAGAGGCAATAGAGAAAAATGAAGGCAGGTGTTTCTATAATCCTGCCATAACAAAGACTTTTATTACCATGATATCTTATTCAGAAACATAAAAGTGTTGAGACATCTGACTAATAAGCTGAGTATTTAAAATTCAAACAGGGCTTATCATTTTTGTACTTAGTTTGGCAAAGAATAGAAAAACAGATTATACTACAGTAGGAGAGAGTTTGGAGTAATCTGGCAAACTATCAGAAGTAGAAAATGTGGAAGGTACATTAGCCAAGAATGTTACTTTCAGGACATTATCTCAAGAAAATAATAGAAAAGTGTTTACATATGGACTCAAATGTTCTTAGTAGAATTATCAAAAACAACACATAATTAGAATCACTTAAAACCTTCAGAAAAGTATTGATTAAATAAATTATAATTCATACCTACATGGAATAGTACATACCATCAGGAGAAAAAACATGACTTTTGTAAGAACATGGCAAAGGGGTTCATGCATTATTATATTCAAAAGCAAGTGTGTGGAAAAATCTCTAAATTTAGCATGTTTTATGAACACACACACACACACACACACATATATATATATATATATATATATATATATATATATATAATAGTCATGTTATAAATATATATGTGTTTATATACACCACACAGACACACATATGTACATACACACATATATACAATTAATGTCTTGAAGGACATATGTCATTGCTATTCAGGATGTTAACTGGGTGTAGTGGTGCACACCTGTTACTCCAGTGGTTCCAGGAAGATGTTAATTTCAAAACCAGCCTCAGAAACTGATACCATGTCTCATAATTAAAAATAAATGAATAAAAGGCAGGGGATTGGGGATGTGGCTAAGTGGTTAAACACCCTGAGTTCAATCCCTGGTACCAAAACAAAACAAAAATCCCAGAATGTTATTAATGTTAAACTCTATGACTACAAGTAACTGATTTTCACATTGTTTTGCATGAATTGGAATTACTTTTAGTAAGCTACATTATTTTTTAATAAAAATTTTAAATGTTTTCTAATTTTGAACAAAATGAGAAATGGAAAATTTCACAAAATAGATTCATTCTACCAAAATAATTGAAAGTTGTCCAGAAAGGTCTAATTTTTATAGTAGAAAGGTAGTATTAACAATTTTATTTAAATTTTATGCTGAGTACAAGGATTGAAGAAAATCAAATCTATACTGGACATTTATCTCATTGTGCATACAAATTATTATTGCTATAATAGTGCCAGAGAAGAAAGGTATGAGATTTAGACTCAGACAGATTTGAGTTTGAATCCCAGCTTTGCTTTTTAAAAGCCAAGTGACTTTGGCAAAGAGTTTAACTGCCAATTCAATTTCCTGATTTATTTCCTCATTTGTTAAATGTATTTTTATGTGCATTTTTGGGGTGATTGCAAAACTTATAAACTACATATTTGGTTCATGTTGGGTTTTCAGAAAAAAATGGTATCATAAATATGGTTAATTTAGATATTACCTGAGTTTATTGACTTTTTGAAATAAATATTTAAAAATAATAGTCACATTTAATTTTTGGCTCAAAATCAAAATTGACCTAGGTGAGAGAAATAGTTTCAATTTAAAGCTATGACATATTAGATGTGCAATGTTTTGTCTAGGTAAATCCACGAAATAATCTTTTTTTAAAGGTTAGTCCTTCCTGGTGCTCTTCAGTGTTTCCTGCAAAACCTGTGTTCCACCTGGTGTTATTTCTTCTCATCCTGAAGAACTTCCTTTTCCATTGCTTATAGTTCAGCCTACTGAAACAAGTTCTTTAACCTTCTGTGCAAATGTCTTTAACTAATCTTTACTTTTGACGCTGGTTTTTACTGACTCTAGAATTCTACATTGATTATTTCTATTTTTTAGAACTTTAACTATTTTGTTTCATTGTTTTCTTCCTGCCTTGTTTCTGATGAAATTATCCTCTGTTCAGGTCAGGATTCCCATGTATGCTATGGGTTGTTTTTATTTTGATGTTTTTAAAATTTCATTTTATATGCTTCAGGTTATCACTTTATGCTGTACCTAGGCATGATATTCCTTGTATTAATTCTGCTTGAGGTTTGCTCAGATTCTTGAATCTGTAAGTTGGTGTTTTCATTACTTTTGAAAGTTCTCCATCATTATCTATCTAAATCTTTCTTCTCTTTTTTTTCTCCTCTATTTTCTTGCAAACCAGTAATTACATTTGTATTATATCACTGACTAACGTACCCAAGATCTTGGACGCTTTTTATTTGTTTGTGCTTTATTATGTTTTCCTTGTTCATTCCTAAAAGTTTCTTCTTGGATACTTTCTATTAACTTGTCTTGAATTCAGTGATTATTAGACTGTTGTGTCTAAGTTACTCTTAAACCCATCTAGACCATCCTTCATTTCTAAATCATACTTTCCATTTGTAGTGTTCCCATTTGAGTACTCTTTTGCATATTTCTTCTCTCTACTCGAAAATTTTATCTCTTCATATTCTTGACCATTTCCATTAGATATTAGCATTATCAGATAATTTCAAATTCCTACTTAATAATTTCAAACTGTTATCTGATATATCATGTCTGTATCTCTATTGACCCTTTCTTCTCTTTACAATGGGCCATATTATCTTTCTTTTTCTTGTGTCTTAAAATATTTTTATTGTATGGACAGACATTCTATACAAAAGAATGCAGCCTTAAGTTCATCTGTTATGAAAGGATTCTAACTATATAGAGTTTAATTCATTTATGTATCTTTGGGACCTCCGTTTTCTGATGGGTTTAAAAATGACTTTATAAGTTTTCTGGCTCTTGTTAGGTTGCTAGCCACTTATGTTTTCTTGCAAATTTTTAGATTTAAATCAGAGGTGGAAGTCAAATTACTATTCTAGAATCTAACATGCCTTTCTTTGCTTGCTTTGGCACTACTCTGTGCTATCTCTATAATCCTCTAGATTCAATTATGAATGGTCTCTGGATTTCTGGACAAAGAAGACACCAACTGGCCTCCAAGATTATTTTAGGAAGAGACTCAACTTATAGTTACCTTATAGTTACATCCTCTAATTTTTTTCTAGAGAATTTTATGGGTCCTTACTTTATCTCTGATTTTTAAACTTTCATATCGGTTTTCTTTGGCTTGCCTGAAATCTATTTGGTGCTATTTTTTAAAACTTAAACATGTTTTATATTACAAATCTATCAGCTCATCTTGCTAACTAGTAGTCATTTAACTTCTGTGCAGAGGAATATCTTTTAATCTCAGTGCCTCCTAGCAACTCTATCTAGGGGAAAAAAAACCCCGACAACTTTAAATCACTTTGTATAGCACACACATTTATCACACTCTTTCTGTCAGATAAATAATTGTGTTGATTAGCTGGTATCTGGTATCCTTTGTACCTGAATCCAGCAATCTCCCAACTCCTTTGGAATCTTCACTCAAAAGATCTCAACTATCCTTAGTTCCAGCGTAAGATTCATGTTATAAATGGTCAATCATTATCATTTCCTTGCACTCACCTTGATTCTACTGCCTTTGTCTCGCTTCTGCTATGGCCTTAGCAGTACCACAGCTTTGGGTAAATATTCTGAGTCAGGCTGACTAGTCTCACCTTGTATTGATGACCACACATGCTAAGATGCTGTCCTGTAATCATTCTGTATTTCCATCCTCCATTCACTTTTCCTATCTCATGGTCATTTATGTTTGCTTCTCTCCCTGAACTTCTTATCCTGACTCTGGGCTGACATTGTCTCCTATTCATTATGAAAATCAACGCAAATCAAAAAAGAGCTTCTATCTATTCCCACTGCTATTTATGCTAATCTGACATATAAATTTGGATCTGACTGGGAATATTTTCCCCATTTGCTTTTCTATATTTTAAACAATATCTTGTATTAGTGATACATTTTTAGGGACATACGACATTATTATTTTTCCTTTTAAAAACATTATCCTCTATTTCTGCCATGAGCCACTACTTCATTTTCTTGCTCTTCCTTTTTATCAAAATTCCCTGAAGTATTTTTTCCAGACTGATCTTTAATTTCTCCTTTCCAATTATATCAACTGCAGTCAGTGCTGTAATTTACCACTACATGTAAACTGCATTTCTGAGATCTCTACTGACCTTCACATAGTAAATCTCACAGTTAACTCTAAGTCTTTACCTTATTTGACTCAGTAGCATCAGGTAATGAAGTTGATTGCTACTCATTCCATGGTATGCTTTATTCACTGGGTATCTGAAAATCCCTCACGTCTTGGTTTGTCTCTGAATCTCTAGTTGTTAGTTCTCACTTTGATTTACTATGTCCTCTTGACTTCTTAATATTAGTATCTAGGTCATAAGATGCTTAATATGTGGCTCTCTTCCCAAGTCTACTCATTCCTATGATCATCATCTCCAGTCTTGTAGCTTTATATATCATCTAAATGGCTTGACTTCCAAATTTAATTCTGTCCCCCAAGAGTCTTTACCTCGACTTCAGACTGTTACATACATCAGACTACTCAAATGTCCACTTGAATGTTTAATTCATATTTTAAATTTAAACTTATATCTTCTGAAACTGAACCAGTTCTTTATTAGATCTCTTACTTTGACCTACATTTTGTTTCACCCCTAGTCTTCCCCATCTCTAGTGAGGGGGATTTCATTTATCTACCAATACAGAGCAAAGCACTTGGTGTCATCCTTGTTAGTGTTCTTTCTCTTATATTCAACATCTTTTGTATCACAAGAAATCATATTGACATCTTCAAAATTTTGGTTCTTTCTCACCACTGTACACTGCAAACATCCCTGTCTGAGGCATAGTAGCTCTTGCCTGGATTCCTGTGTGGTCCTTACACTGTTCTGCCTGGCCCTCCACTTTACACTTAGCACTGCAGCCAGAGTTGTTCTCGGAAATAGGAATGAGACATATTACTTCTCTGCTCCAAATGCTTGATGGTTTCCCCATTTCCCCAGAGTCAAAGCCACCATTCTTAAAATGGCCTGTAAGACCTCCATGAACTGACTGCAGTTATTTCTCTGACTTGATTTCTTACTGTTATTTTTTTTCCTGTCCTCTCTCTGCTTCTATTCTATTGAATTTAGAACTTCATTTTCTGATATTCTAACATCGAGAACTTCTATTCTCTTGAGTATGTGAGGTGTACTTCTAGGGCCTTTATACATAAATAAGGCTGACTCCCTTACCTGTCTCAGGTGTGCTTAAGACAGCCTACTCTATCTCCCTGTTTAAAATCTCAAACACCAATTTCCCACTTTAGGTCTCCCTTATGCTGCTGGGTTTCCCCTCACCCGCCATACCTCCTATCTTTAATGTGTGTGATGGTTTGGATCTAGAATGTCTCCCACAGGCCCATGTGTTAAAAACTTTTTCCCCCTGTAGCAATTTTCAGAGGTGGGTCTTTTGAGAATGACTAGATCCTGAGGGGGTCTGACCTCATCTGTCAATTAATCCCCTGATAACTGAATGAACTACAGAGAGATGGTGAAAACTGTAGCCAGCTGGGCATGGTTGTAGGCAGTCAGTCACTGGGGGTGTGCCTAGAGGGGGATCTTTTTGTCCTGGCACCCTTTTTCTTTGCCTCTTTGCTTTCTGGCTACCAAGAAGTGAGCAGATTTTTCTGTGCCACACTTTTCTACCATGATGTTCTACTCACCTCAGACCTCAAACAGTGATGCTGTCCAGCCATAACCTGGATCCTCACTGAAATTACAAGTCAAACATTTTCTCCTTTAAGTTGATTTTTCTCAGGTACTTGTCAAAGCAACAAGAATCTGACTAACAACAATATGTACATTACAATTTAAATTTTCTTGTGTATTCCTGTTTTTTTCCTCTCAAATATGTTTTGTGAAGGCAGGTTTTTTTTTTTTTTTTTTTTATGTTGTTGTTGCTGTTTGGGTTGCCGTTGCTCTCTGATGTATCCCAGGAGCCAGAAAACTGCCTGTAACATGATAGCTTCTCAATAAATATTTGCTGAATAAATGAATGGATGGGTAGCTCTGAAGGGCAGCATACAATGGGTAGAAATCTTTTCATCTTAAATCAGTTTGAAGGTCTCATTTCTCTGTGCCCGTATTCCAGAAGTGATATCTAATGAAGTAGGTTGGTGAGAATGGAAAATGTGGAGTATAAATAGCTGAGCAGACATTGTTAAGAAACATCTTTGACCCTTTTTTTCCTTACTATCTATACCAAAATGGAAATCAGGAAATTGCGTATGTGTATAAATAGGAAATGGAAAGGAAGTGACTTGGGAGGCGAAAGGAGTGCAAAATAATAGAGGGGGAGAGTAAATTTGGGGGAATGAATGCTCATTCCTTATTTGCAATAGAAATGAAATATCCAAGTAGAAATAGCAAAAGATTATTTGGGAGAGAAAATTTGGAATTGCAGATTGATTTAAGACCAAGTGATGTAAAGATAAGAAAGTATTTATAGAAATTGCTTTTGAATCTCTATAGGCAGGAGCAATCCTTGAAGGAGCAGATGTAGGGAAGAAGAATATAGAACTACAGATAGGAGGTTGGGGGATGTTGAAGTGAAGGGAGGTAGCCGAGGAGGTTCCTACATGGTCCAGAAGTTCAGGATAATAGAACCCAAGTGAAGAAAATTATAAGACATTTTAAGAAGATCTTCGATATCCATTAGTAGAGTATCAAAGAGAATGAGAAGTTATAAAACTGAAAATCATGCTTGGTATGGTAGTGATTAAGAATGGACATTAAGTTTTGTTGAGACAGAAAAGGGGCAATCTATAATTTTATTTTATTTTTTATTTATTTTTTAAGAGAGAGAATTTTTTAATATTTATTTTTAGTTTTCGGTGGACACAACATCCTTATTTTATTTTTATGTGGTGCTGAGGATCGAACCCAGGCCCCGTGCATGCCAGGCAACCGCGCTACCGCTTGAGCCACATCTCCAGCCCAATTTATAATTTTAAATGATATTAAATAGTTAGGGGAGGAGATTTCAGGGCAGATTTTGGAGAAGCCTGTCTCTGAAGAGAGAAGGAAATGGCTGAGGTAAAAATGGTATGAGGCTATATTCCCTGATGATTATTGATTACTTCTGAATACTTTATAGCCATCTGTTAATTCTTCAAGATATCTTTTACTGATTTCAACTACTGATCCTGGATGTGTATTTTTTAAATTTTCCTCAATTCAAGGGATTCATTAATAGCATATATATTGCGTAACTGTAAACAATAATCTGTTAATTATATGACTGTATCGAATGCTTGCATTTTTGGTTGTTGTCTACATTAAGAGTTTTGTTTTGACCTTTATTTCTTTTCTATGGTCCAGCTACACCCATAGAATATACTTATATTTGCTGTTGATGCCTAAAAACAGTAATAATAAAAAAAACAGAAAACACATTGTAAACTTTTTTGGCATGAAGCGTTTACTGTAGTGAGCATGAAAAATTAAACTTCTTTGGCTCTCCATCCTACAACCATCATATTTTGAAGTTCTGGATTTTAATCATTTGCTTTTAATTTATTTCAAAACAAAATGTTCTTAGTGTCATCAATGAGGTAAGTAGAGATCAGATAATTAACCTGACCCCATCATGCATGATTTTAATTTCAATTTGAATTCTTGATAGAAATTATGAAATGTCATTACAAAATCTTGGTTGAATAAACACAAATTTGCTTTTTATTGTACCACATTGAGGATTTATTTCTTACATGTATGAATCTATTAATAGTTTTGTCAAAGCTCAGTATTTTAAGCCTTGTTACTTTTAGGAATGAGGATTCTGTTTGAATTCATACTAGGTATTTTCTTCTAAACATTTTAAGTTATCTTTAGTTATTTATAACCTACTGGTGGATATCTATTTAAGATATCTGTGTCAATTATTAGTTCTAGGTCTAACTAACTTTTTTATAAGAGCAAAGCTAATCTTGACTCATTGTTAAATCCATTTATTTTGGTTCAATATTGATGGTGATATCTGTTTTTTCAAATTACAGATTATTCTAGGTAATATAAAAGTATAAATATAAAATAATTCTATTATTTCATCACTTTGAAATTTTAAAAAGGAGTTAAATGCTTTTTAAAAATTCATAAAGATCCTCTTTCTTTCTGGATTTATATCCACCATTCTCATGAATTTTTAATGTGTTTAATATTCTGTTGAGCCATATGGATTTGCCTTTTTGTATATTAAAGATGGTGAAATATTAACTATTGCAAATGGTTCAGACTATTATCTTTCTCTAAATACTATATACTATTATCTTTACATTGTTAAAATTTAAACACGTGGTTTCTGATATATTCACTAATGTATCTTTAACTCCCCCCCACACACAAAAAATTGTTTTTGAATATTCTCAACTTTAAGATACAGCTGATTCATTTTAGCTGCTCTACTAATATTCTGTTTTGTAAAAGAAGCATAGACTATTATTGAAAGTTTGGGTTTTCTGTTTTGGTAATTTATAAAATTGTGTTAATATTGTGTCTCCTTGTGTGTGTTTGTGGGACTTTGTGCATGAAAGTTTCCATAGGCTCTGAAGTGGTGGATCCAATTTGTATTCCTGCAGCCTCAGGACACCTGGCTGTGTCCTCACCTAACATGTTTTGTTTGTAGACATTAATTTCCATCAAAATCATAAGTATAAATTACGCCTTTTTTGTTTTATTTTTATTACCATTATTAACTAGTAAAAATTCAAAAAGATATGTTTATGTAGCTTTCAAATTTTTTTCTAAATTATTCTAGTCTACCTCTTGTTAAATTTTCACATGCATTATTTTTTTTCAGTTTATTAGTTGGAGTTAGGCTTATTATCTGTACTTCAAATGTTTTAGTTTTGCTGATTCAAAAACATTCCCTCAAGTGGCTTGACTTTTTAACTTTTGAAAGTCATGCAGAGTTTTGAATTTTAACATTGGCAAATATATCAATCACTTCTTTTATGGTTCATCTATTTTATATCTTATTTAAGAAACTTTTTCTTATACTGACGTAATATAGGCTATTATTTTTTTCCTGAAATTATATTTTTTAATAATGTGTGAGGTAGAGATTTAATTTACTCATCTTTATTGGTATGTATATCCCATTTCTTTTTATTGAGTACCTATACTTTTCTTACTGAGTTTTAAAGCCACCTGGGTCATATTTCAAGCTCCAATGTTATGATAGTGTGTTTAACATTTTGCTTCAGAGGTCAGGTTAATTAACTTCTTGCCAAAAAGGATAGCAATTGCCTAGGTTTTGATATCTTAAAATGTAAGTTCTTTTTGCAGTCCTACTAGCAGTCTGTGAGTGTACCTTTTCCCCCACATCCTCACCAACACTTATTGTTTTTTTGTGTGTGTGTGCTTAACGGCTTCCAAGTAGATGGAGTTAGAGAAGATAATGCTAAGTGAAGTTACCCAATCCCCAAAAAACAAATGCTTAATGTTTTCTTTGATATAAGGAGGCTGATACATAGTGGGATAGGGATCAGGAGCATAGGAGGAATAGATGAACTCTAGATAGGGCAGAGGGGTTGGAAGGGAAGGGAGGGGGCGAGGTTATTGATGATTATGAAATGTGATGATCATTATTATCCAAAGTATAGGTATGAAGACACGGATTGTGTGAATATACTATGTGTACAAGCAGAGAGATGAAAAATTGTGTTCTCTATATGTAATAATAATTGTAATGCATTCCATTGTCATATATAAATTAAAAAAGGAAAACTGGAAAAATACAAATACAAAATACAAATGCCAATAACATGTAAACAGTTTAAATTCTAGCAAATAAATGGAAAATGTTTTAAAAACTGTAAGTTCTTTCTTCCTAGTATTATTCAAAATGACTATTTTTAGGTCTTATTCCCCAAAATGAATATTTGGATCAACATTCACTAAAGTCCCTATAGAGATTTTGTTTTCATTAGAATTGAATTAAAATTATATAACAGTTTAGGGAGACTTTATATTGTTATATTAAATTTCTCATTCATGATAATCTTTGTATTTATCTGTCTTTTTTGACTTTTAATAACTTTCTGTGTAAAAGATATTCATACATTTGTTGAATTTTATTTTTTCTTGGATGTCTCAAGTTATTGATGGATTTATAAATAGTATGTTTTAATAAATTGCATTTGATATTTGCTGCTATAAAGAAATATTGTTTTTTATATCATTCTTATTTCTATCATTTTTAAGAATTTATTGATTCTGATAATTTTATTATGGATTTATTTGTGTTCTCTATGTAGGAAAAAAACATGTAATTTGTAAACCATATATTTATTTCATTCGAATTCTTATATCTTTTGTTTCCTTTGACTGATGGTGGTATCTAGTAGTTGCTGTGCCCATGTAAAGTGATAGAAAAGGCATCCTTAACTTTGGCATTAATGAAAATGCTTCTGCATTTACCTTTAAATAAGACATTTGTTATGATCTTTGTTAAGAAATTTCCCATGTCTTTCTGCTTGTTTAGGTTTTTTATTTTTGTATAATATAGTTTTCAATACATGACAGTTTTAATTTAATATGTGATTTTTGCAGCAATGGTTAAAAATGAGATTGTGCCTATGATTTTCTTTTTTCTTACTTTTAGAACATGTCCTTACTGTCCAATTTATGATCTGTTTTACCTTGGTAAAATTTGTTAATTATCTGTATACTTCAGTTTCCACATCTATAAAATTAGAAAAAAAGAGAATATCTTGCAATAGTATTTTTAGGAGGATTAAATAACATTGTGTTTGCCTGTAATCATTTGGAAAATGGCCTTCTACTTAATATGCAGTAATTGTTGACTATCTTTGTTATTATTAATATTAAGAACCTTTTTAAAACAACACCTCTCTCCCCTGAAATGAAGTAAGGGTAAAGAATACTTTGATGTATATCCTAAGATCAGTCTCTGGCTGCTGTTTCTGGATGGTTATTTGTTCTATTATTTCTCATTTTCTTATTGCTGTTACTTGGGATTGAGTATGATAGACATTTCAGCATTCTCAGCTCTTTCAGTTCCTATGTGATTCTGGATCAGGTCCACTTCATCAGGGATTTTCCTAAGGAAATCTGTAAGATTGTCCAGTTCAATCCTATAACTGTATTTCTCCTTATATGGTTGTGTCTTTGTTTTAAACCTATGAAATCTTTGCCTAAGTCAAGATTGCAGAGTTTCCCTGTGATTTCTTCTGGATTATAGTTTCTTCTGTATTATAGTTTTTAATTAGATCTATGATCTTCATTGAGTTAAACTTTTGCATAAAATAGATTTTATTAATTGATGTACCTTTTTTAGGGGTGTTACTGGGGATACTCAGGGGCATTTTTCCACTTAGCCACATCACCAACCCTTTTTATTTTTCATTTTGATACGGGGTATCACTAAGTTGTTGAAAGTCTGAGTTGCCAAGGCTGGCCTCAAACTTGTGATCCTCCTGTCTTAACTTCCTGAGTCATTGGGATTACAGATGTGTGTTGTTGCAGTCAGCTTGAGGTTATTTATTTTAAAATAAGACTTAATAAGTCCAGGACCAATCTTGAAGATTTGTTGTTGCTATTTTGTGAAAGTACAATGGATGTTAACATAATTTCATTTTTGGATTTTTCACAGATAATATCTAGATATGTAATTGATTTTTAAATATTGAAATTGTAACTTGCAAATTTGCTTAGCTCACTCATTAGTTTTAAAAGATGTTAGTGGATTTCTTAGAATTTTCTATCTATATAAATTTTCTCTATATTTTTCAATGTTGAAACATCCTTATTTTATTGCTTAGTTGCTCTGACTAGTACCTGGACATTCATTGTCAAGTGATTTTCTTATTCTTTATTTTTATGTTGAAATATTATTCTCATATTCTCATTTAGTACTTTAGACACAGTTTTCTTTAGTTCTTTGAATATATTTAGAATAGTTTGTTTAAACTCTTTCTCTAAGAGAGAGAGGGGGACCTTATAGAACTGTGCTGAGCAAAGTTGCTTACAAGCCACAACCTCCCACCATCCTCAGAACATTGTTTTGACAGCATTTAAACTTAAATTCTTCATGAAAAAAAAGGTCATTGTTTAGTAAGTTTAAAATTTGGACTAATAATTGACCCAATTTCTATTGCCCATTTTTCCTTTGTGTATAGGTTAAACTTTCTAATTTCTTTGTGTCATAATTTTGGTTGATGGAATCACATATTTAAACTATGTAATGTAGAAAATTCAGAAATAAGATTCTTTTCATTCTAGGATTTATTGCTGGAGTTTGCTTGATTATCAACCTTTCTGAAATAATTCTGTGTTTATATTCTTTTGTCATAAATGGCCAGTGAAGTTTATGTTTTGTTAGGTTAGTGATCAGCCAGTGATTGGACAGAGAATTTCTTAATTGCCCAAACCAGTGAGTTTTTCAGTCTTTGCTGAGGAATACATGGTGTACAATGCCCTTAACACTAAGCAGTTTAGTATTCTTTAGTCACAACTTTCTGCTTGCCTAGAGCCTCAAAGTCAAGCAGAGGTGGGAGTTTAGGCTCTTCTTGGGTCTTTCTTGAGCATATGTGCATACCTGGGAATGTACATAGCCCTTTGCGTGTATATAACCATCCAGATTTCCCAGCGTATATCAGAACTTTGTAAAGATGCTTATAGGCACATCATTCCCTAGCTTCTCAATTTGAGTTTTTTTGGTTGGTTTACTGTTTTTCTCATCTATTACTTGTGACTTGGTCAACTGCAAGTTTAAATAGTTGCCACTGATTATTTTCCATGACTATGCCTAGGGAAAAGACTGTTCCCAATAGATGAACTGAGTCAGTTCAAGACTTACTAGTGGTGTTTTGAAGGGTATGCCCAGACAACTAATCACAATTGTTTAAGGTGGGGCTTTGAAAGAGTTCCAGTCCTCTTCTGATTCTTTGTTTGGCGGGGGGGGGGGGGGGGGGGGGGGGGGGGGGGCTTCAAGGCTGCTTGCTTTCACTCTGATTGTAGATTGTTTGTTTTCAAAACAACCTTTGCATTTCAGAGAGGATGATGAGAAAAGGCAAAGTTGAAATGTGAGAGAACCTATTGTTTTAAAACCAATATTTGGCCACTTGAAAATAAACATGTTCCACTTTGTTCCAAGTCTTTGGTTTATTTCTAGAGTTCTGAAAAAGTTGATCTAACACTCTTTACTAGTAGTGTTAGCATTACTTTTAGGGGAGAGAGAATTTTCAATTGTTCTCACTTCTGATGACTTCCTGTTATTTGCTCTGACAGTGTCTTGTAGTTTTCAACCATAGACACCATCATTCTTCATTAGATTTATAAAGAGTATTTCATGTTTTAGTTGTTAAAATGAATGACACTTAAAATTTTAAATTTCTATTTCTATTTGTTTATAACTTGCATATTAAAATAGAATTTATTTTTTAATATACTGAATGTATGCTAATTTCACTTATTCTTGTAGCTTTCATGTAAATTCACTGGAGTTTTCTTAGTAGATAATCATGCTATCTGAATATTGAAGTAACTCCATTTTTTTTTACTGCTCTGACATGTTTTATTTAGCCTTATTCCAAACCTGTTTCTTCACGACTTATATATTAGATTATTTTTCCACAGTTTTCCCATTTAACCATCTTGGCAGTGCCTCCCAGTTGTAATGCAGTCCTGCTTCTTTTCTGTCATTACCTATCTACTTTCTGACCAGACAACCATGAGGTCTTTTTTGTATGAGTCATGTCTGTTTCCCTCATCAATTTATATAATGTGGACTATCTTTGCCATGAGAAATTTTTTTTTTCAAAGAGGAATCTCTTTATGGAATGTTTATTTCAATGAAAATCTGTTGTTAAAAATTTGGCAACTAACAAAGGCATGAGTAAAATCTATCCCTATGACAGTGTCCTTGAAATATTTTATAGCATTCTCTTTGTAAATCATAATTTTCATGCCTGGTTTGAATGATTCATGTTAATTCTAGGTCTTTGGAAAGCTTTCTCTTTTAAAAAATTTCCTTCATATATGAATTCTGTAGCAGTGGTGATGATTGTCCCATCACAGACTCCAAAATTTAAAACTAAAATGATTTTTAAAGGTTATAAAACCCAGCCCTTTTATTTTATAGATGATAAAATAGATTTCATTATCCCTCTGCAGCAGAGTTTCCCTTTAACTATTATTAAAATATATGAAGTGCATTCCAATTTTTCAGCATTGAGTGGAACAACTCCACTCCTAACACCCTGGTCTGACTTTCATCATTTTTCACCTGGATGACTACAACAGCATCCTTGCTGGCCTCTGTGCTTCTACCCCATATTCTAATCTCAACACTTTTCAATAAACCTGAGATCATGTCATTATTCTACCCACAGCCCTCCAGTGGCTTCTCATTTTACTCAGGATAAAAACCAAAGTCCTTGCAATGGGCTATAAGGCTTTTAACAATTTGCAGTTCCGTCCCCACCAGCCAGTTATTTGTCTAACCTCATCTTCCAGTGGCCTTTCTCTCCTTTATTCTGCTTCAGGAAGTTGGCTCCTTGTAGCTCCTCTAATGAGCCAAGTACACTGCTTTAGAGGCTTGTGCACTCACTCACTGGTGGCTGCCTGGGACACTTTGCCCCTGTCTGCGTGATTCACTTCTTCTCCTTCTTTATCATGGAGGACTGTCTATGGAAAAACCATCTCTAATAAAATTCAACCATGTTTACTACCCTGCTCTATATTTCCATTTTTGTAATGTTCTGTCACTCATTTACTATGTTTACCTGTCTGCTTGAATGTGAGTCCATTAAAGCGAGGGTGTTCTTTTGTTAACAGATGTATCTTTGGCTGCCATGAAAGTGTCTGGCACATAATAGGCTCCCAATAAATATTTGTAAATGAATAAATACATAAAAGAATGAAGTTACCATGACATTTAAAGCCATGGTCTAGGTTTTGGCAAAATCAGTGTTCATCATTCTTCCTCTCCTTCCGTGGTGGTAGGCCTTCCAAAATCATGAAATATTTCTCCCCATCTGCTGTAATCTGATTCCCTAAGGAAAAAAAGAAATATCTAGAGGGTCTGTGTAAACCATTTTAAGATGATATTTAAGAATATATTTTATACTCATAAAATAAGTTGGATGACATGAAATACATGTTACAAAAATTTGGTTTTTTTTAATTCTTCATAAGGACAAAAATAGAAAATGATCACTATATCATTTTTCTGTGGCTGAAATGACAAAGTACCACATAATGGGTATCTAAAAACAATGGATATTTGTTTTCTCATGGTTCTGGAGGCTAGAAATCTAACATCAAGGTGTCTGAAGGTTTATGCTCTGTTTGAAAACTGTGAATGGAATCCCCCCGCTAACTTTTTGGTGTTCCTCTGCTTGTAGCTGCACCATGTCAGTCTCTCCTCTGATCCCACTCCCTTCTCCCTGAGGATGACTGTCTTCGTGTGGCATTTTCCTCTCATACATAAAGAACAAAGCCATATTGAATTTGGGCCTTCCTTAATGAGCTTGTCATCACTTGATTATATTTATCTGGACCCTGTTTCCAAATAAAAAACATATTTACAAATATTAGGGGATGAGGACTCCAACGTAGCTTTTTTGGGGGGATACAATTCAGCACAGAACAATGAATTTCTTGGTGGACAAGTATGCTTTGAGTGTGGTGGGAACCTTCCTGTTGTTCCATCTGTCAGTGCTTCTAAATGGAGCACTGGTGCTGCTCAGCCTTTGTGTGTCCCTAACCTACAGTAAGGTGAGTAGTGCAATTGTTTCAAACAAGTACTTCCTCACTCCCACCACTGTCCTTTGACTGCACTGAGATGGTGACTCCTCTCTTTGCTGGTTTATCACCTGTCATCCATCTCACATCCCAATCCACATCAACACAGTGGTGCATCTCCTCTACTACTGAAATGTTACCTTTTTTGGTCCCTGTTTTAATGCATCCTGAAAATTACCCGTCCCAGATACCTCTAATCACTTGATGTTTCTCTTGGGTTGCCAACATGTTTGGGGGAATCAATTAACATGAAAACTTATGCTAACGTGAAGTCATAATCTTTAATTTCATGTGACCCTTGCTATACTTCTCAAGGGGCCCTATAGTTTTTGCAGATCCGCCCCCCCACTTGTTTTCTATTCAGCCAGTATAGCTCTTCATCGCTGTCCTTTACTCTTTGATTCCCTTCTTCCTTTTTCCATCATTATTAAATATTTATTGATCAGTTTAGTGCATGCCAGGAATTTGTCTATGAGCTAGGACTAGACCAGTGAATAAGACCAATTACTACTCTGTGTGTCTTGCCAGGGAATTTTATTTAATATCCTTTCATGTTTCATAAGCAAGATAGAGGACTAGATGGGTATTTGTAAAACAGAATGGGGAGCGCACAGCATAGTGCTACAGGAGCTCAAAGGACCCTCGTGAGCCTCCCAAACTTTTCCACAGGGTATATCTCAAAACTGAGACACGAAGGACGGGGGTGGGGCAGGAAGATTTAAAACAGAGGCAAATTCAAGTGTAAAACTTAAGGAATAAAAAGCTTGGCAATGTGGGGCCTGAACAATTTGGTCCATAGATCTGCAATATAGAGTGTGAAGAATGCAAGGAGGAGGATGGCATGTGGGTGGGGATAGGTGAAGGGAAGAATAAATTGGCAAATCCAGCTTCGTTCTTGGCACATTCCCTGTTACAAGGAAAATTCACACAGTGAGAAGCGATTTCCTCAATCTGTCTGTCCTACCCCTCCCAAACAACATCACATGAGCACATGTGACTTAGCCAGGTTCACATGCATTCTTCCCATTTTTTCCTCCTTTTAAAAAATTTTTAGATCCTGGATTCAGGTCAACTTATTACAAAGTGAGGTCTGATTACTAATCCTTAAGGGAAGAGTTTACCATGCTTTTCTTATTTCTTATAGTTACTTAAAATTTTTAAAGTAAACTGTGTTGGAAATCATCTAATGATTTCTAAAAAGTTTTATTGGATGTTTTGTTTTGTCCTCATAATGTCACTTGAAGGAACAATTTCTTGCAGTTGTTTTAGTTGTCTGATTTTGGATGAACAGGGAGAAAAACTCTAGCCAGAGGAAAGTTGGATCAGGAGGTGACTTAGAATACCACCTTCCTCTGGTCCTCAGCTTGTAGGGTCAAAAAGACTGAGACCAAGGGGCAGAGAGGGAGAACCTATGAATTTTTTTTTTTTTTTAAATACATTATTTGAAAATGTTTGTGCTCATGAAGAAATATTTATATGTCAAATATTCTATTTTTTCAATATGTCATTTTAATTTTAAATCCATCATTTAAATGTGAATAAATATGAGAATATAAACCACATAAATGTATACACACACACACACACACACACACACACACACACACATTTTGTCCCTAATTTGCCCCCTTCATTGCTCATTAGTCCTGTCCTGCTTCTGAGATCAACACCTGAGACAACTCTGCTAATTCTGCTCCTCATCTTTATTCATCAGGTGAATGCTAACTCTGTGTGGTTTCCTGTAAATCAGCATCAAGGGGCAGCAGCAAAGATGAATCGAACATTCCAATGGCATTGTGCTTTAAGTCCCATTCCATTTAGTGTCCTTATGATTCAAACTATCTAGAATTTTACCTTGCACCCATTTTTTCCTTTATTAAAAACATAGCAAAAATTTTAAAGATGGTGCCTTTCTTACATTTTTCCCTCTTTTTCCTAAATAAATATTTACCAAACAACTTAACCAAACAATATTAGATGGATTAAGGTTGATTTGTACCTGTGCCTTAGAAGATCATCTAATTCAATGTAGATTTGTCTTTGAACCTGTTTATCTCAGAAGAATTCTCAGAGGGTGATGAAATTATGAGATTAAACTAGAATGCTACTGAGATCTGTAACAAAGAGAAACCCATAAGTAGGAGCTCTTCAATTTATCCTCATTTTTTGGAGATTTTCTAAATGAGGCATTAATCTAAGATGAAAAAGCATCCAAACAGACACTCTGGAATTTGGAGCTAGAATGGGTGGAAAGTACATGCTGTTGGTCTTGCTAGCAACAGGGCAGGTAGGAAATTGAGATGGGAAGCAGATGACAATAAAATTTAGGGCTGATAAGATGATAGATTTATAGGTTTATAAACTTCATAGAAATTTGATGTGGGAAGAAAAGCCATAGGTTATAACAGTACATGAACTAGTCAAAGTGTTCACTTTGGCTTTAGTGTTACAATGTCTATGGAGACAAATATGACTATTATTCGTGTAGAATTAGAAAATAGATATATTGATCTTTAAGAATTTGAAAGGGTCTCATGATATGAACATGTTTTAAAATTTTATAGCTTTAAAGAATATTACTTGACATTTTATGCATTTTTAGTAAGCTAAGTCTTCTCATTTTATGTTTGTGCATATATATATTTTATGTATATATAATTTTTTTGACAGGATTAGAGCAATTTGTTGGAAGAATGCAAGATTTTCGATTATACCAAGTGGCACTTACAAACAGGTAAGAAGATGTGGTATTGTAAACCCATGAGTATAAGATAAATGCTGAATTCACTTAAATAAGAGTACTATGAAGACTACAGTATTGCGAGGCAGTTAGCACCTCATCAGGGTAATTTTCCTGCTCAGGAGGGAATAAAACACCTGAGAAAAATATAGTCTGAAGTAAGAGAAAATCAAAGGATAGGTTTTTAAAAGCACAGCACCTGATAGATTCTTCCAGTCCTGGTAGGATCTGGAACAGAACATCTAAAAACTGGCTTCGATTTCTTTAAATTTTATTTTATTTATTCTAATTTGTTACATATGACAGCAGAATAAGATTCAACTCATATTATACATATAGAGCGCAATTTTTCATTTCTCTCGTACGAAAAGTAGAGTCACATCATTCGTGACTTCATACATATACTTAGGGTAATGATGTCCATCTCATTCCACCATCTTTCCTGTCCTCATGCTCCTCCCCCCTCCTCCCTCCCCTTTGCCCTATCTAAAGTTCGTCTGTTTCTTCCATGCTTCCCCATCCCCATTATGAATCACCATCCTTATATCAGAGAACATTTGGCCTTTGGTTTTATAGGATTGGCTTATTTCACTTAGCATTATATCTCCAACTCCATTCATTTACCTTCAAATGCCATGATTTTATTCTCTTTTAATGCTGAGTAATACTACTTTGTGTATATATACTAAGTTTCTTTATCCATTCATCTACTGAAGGGAATCTAGGTTGGTTCCACAATTTAGCTATTGTGAATTGTGGTGCTATTAACCTGATGTGGCTGTGTCCCTGTAGTATGTTGTTTTTAATTCCTTTGGATATAGACCTAGGAGAGGGATAGCTGGGTCAAATGGTGATCTATTTCCCCGGTTTCCAAGGAATCTCCATACTGCTTTCCATATTGGTTGCACCAATTCAGTCTCACCAGCATCCTCACTAACACTTATTGTTGTTTGTATTCTTAATAGCTGCCATTGTGGCTGAAGTGAGATGAAATCTTAGAGTAGTTCTGATTTGCATTTTCTCTAATTGCTAGAGATGTTGAACATTTTTTCATATATTTGTTGATTGATTATGTATCATCTCCTGGGAAGTGTCTGTTCAGTTCTTTGGTCCATTTATTGATTGGATTATTATTATTATTATTTTTGGTGTTAAGATTTTTGAATTCTTTATATATCCTAGAGATTAGTGCTCTATCTGATGTGTTTGTGGTAAGAATTTGCTTCCATTCTGTAAGCTCTTTATTCACCTCACTTTTTTTTTTCCCTAAGAAGCTTTTTAGTTGGAATCCATTCCATTTATTGATTCTTGATTTTAATTCTTGTGCTATAGGAGTCTTACAAAGGAAGCTGGGGCCTAATCCCACATGATGAAGATTAGGGCCTACTTTTTCTTCGATTCGACGCAGAGTCTCTGGTTTAATTCCTAGGTCCTTGATCTACTTTGAGTTGAGTTTTGTGCATGGTGAGAGGTAGGGGCTTAATTTCATTTTGTTCCATATGGATTTCCAGTTTCTCAGCATCATTTGTTGTAAAGGCTACCTTTTCTCCCATATATGTTTTTTTGTGCCTTTGTCTAATAAAAGATAACTGTATTTATATGGGTTTATCTGTGTGTCCTCTGTTCTGTTTCTACAAGTTTTTTTGATATGAGAGCATCAAAGTCAGCGATAAGATTTCAGTGGATGGAGTCTTGCTTCATGGTGTCTTGCAGTCAACAGGTTGATTGGCATCTTGGGAAGCCATACCCATCTCTGGGAGTCTTTGTGGCTAGGTGGCTGTAGCAGATCACCCCATCTCTGGTGCTGTGTGGAACCTGGCAGAGCTGAATAGAAACTCAAATGTCTCTGGGCAGTCTTACTAGCAGGAGTGCCACTGGAAATTCGCAGCCAGATTTTCCTATTCAACGGCTGTGAAGCCAGTTTGGTCCATGTACAGTTCATAGATAGCTCTTGACGCTATAGTGTTTTCAACTTTACGGCATTTGTCAAATCACCTCGTTAATGTTTTACAGTGTTTGCTTTGGCCAAGTGTGTGGTTGTTCCTCACCAGTGCTATTCTCTTGGTAACTCTTCATAATATAATTGGATAAATTCTTTACAATCAATTTTCTCTCAGAAAATGTGATTTGTGAATATTTTATAGAATTAGGGCTACATTTGTTTAATTATTCTATATGTGAGATATTCTAATACCTCACAAAACTGCTATATCTGCCTTTTAAAGTTGCTTTGTTGAATTTATAACTACTGGAGAAAGTAGCACAGGGAAAATGATGAGTTATTTTGGTTCATGGGAAAGTCTCAGTATACTGGGCTATTAGACTTGGAGATTAAAAAATGAATATTTGAAATATTATTATATTTTTGTCTATTTCCAGTGAATAAATAATATTATAGACATGGGCTAGCATTTTGAAGTTATTTCCTCATCTTCATAGTCAGTGCAGTTCTTTCTCAGTTCTTCTTAAAGACAGCAGATTTCAATTCTGCTTAGAAAAGTCCCAATGAAATTTGGCTGAAGATGGCCACTGACATTTCTTTCTCGATTTATGATCTGATGTTATAATAGTATATCATTAAATAGATGAATTTATCTAATTTTCTTTTATTGAGGAGCTCTAAGAGAAATGTTTGTTTATGCTTCTTTAAGGGAGATGTAGATTCATGTGGTGAATTTTTCAAGGACAGTTCTAATGGATTTGAGAAGCATTGCTCTTGAGGTGATACTATGGTCTGTGGCAGATCCATTAACAATTTAAACCTCCCTTTTGTGTTAATTATACGATCAGGAGATGCCTGAATAAAGGAGACTGTAACACCTGAATACACTTTTGAGGAGATGGACTGCCACCAGCCTTGCTATCATTCATATCACCATTGCTTAAAATACTGAAGTGTCATGTTACAGTAGTTCTTTGGGAAATTTTTCTTGGAGGGCAAAGATTTCATATTGGATAGTGACTTTGGGTCCCATTCAAATCCTGTTGTCAACTGAAAAATATCGATGTGATTTAAAGGAAAAGGTGTCACTTCACGTGGTTTAGTGAATGCAAAATCTGCCTGGCTCCTTCACTACCTCACTGTGATCCGAGGAAAGCAGTCTGGTTTCCCTAGCTGGTCATGGGTTCCTGGCATTGGCCTACCTAAAGTGCCTGGAAAGGTGTTGTATGGAAGAATGCCCATAAATAGAATGACTAATGCTGATCTAGAACAAGTATATTTCCCTTAATGGAAAAATTAAATATATCTGCTTGGAATTGGCATTCATAGTTGACTGTTGGCAGCTGCCATGTGATCCGAAGCCATTGAAACATTTCAGGGTGCCAGAGTCTGCACAAATGAGTCACAGGAAATCATTGACAAATGGCCTTGGCCTCAGTCCATTCACTAAAACAGAAGCAGAAAATGATACTTGCTTTCTTTTTATTTTCCACAGTTGAAAAAGAAACCCTAATTTAAGTCTCATTATTTTCACTGTTTGCTTTCAGTGGTAAGTTAGTTGAACAACCTAAGTAAAGAATACTTTTCTACATTATCACAAATAGGTACAATGAATTAGCATAATATTTATTAATTTGTTTTTGCAGTGCTGGGAATTGAACCCAGAACCTCACTAGGCATGCACTACGCCACTGAACCACACCCTCCAGCTCCTCATATTATAACGTTTAAATACATGTCGTGAAAAATCATGCAAGGACAGCATACTTCTAGATGCGAAGACATAATACTTAAAAATTTACTGTTTTGCATATACCTTTTATGAGAATGAGGATGTTTATTTAGTCAAGGACAGGTTTTATGTTATGTTATATTTAGAAAATTATTAGAGCTAAATGGTTACTCATTAAAACATGAAAAGCATGGTATTCACTCATAATAATTCTTAGACCTTCTGTTAGTGTTATTTGTTTTTGAATCTTCCTTATGACTCCCACAGAGAGATTCTGGAAGCTTTCTCTGGAGATTTGCTTCGATTACATGTCCAGTCACATTGCCGCTGCCCTGGCAGTCACCCTCGCATCCACCCTTTGGTCCAGCGGTACTGCATCCCTAATGGTGCAGAAGATACAACCAATGATAGAGTGTTACGGCTGAATCCTGAAGCACATCCTCTCTCATTCATCAATGATAATGACATCAGTACTTCGTGGATTTCACATGTGTTTACAAACATTACCCAGCTTAATCAAGGAGTGACTATCTCAATGGATTTGGAAAATGGACAGTATCAGGTAAGTAGAAACCATGGGGTATACATTACTTTCTGTTGAGGGCCACAGCCAAGTTGGAATGAGCCTGGTATTTTGCCAGAGGGAATGGTTGAACTGTGACGCCAGGGAGCCATTGAGATGATGATGGTTAAGCTGTGTATTCAATTGTATATAGACCTTTGCTGTCTGGCAATAGGGCGGCTCTTGCTGCCCTCTACTTTGGAGTTCCCATTGAATTCTCTCCGGGTTTGGGGAGAGTTGGCGGGGAGCCTGGTGGAGAGGAGGGAGAGTTCCCAGGAAGTGTTAGTGGAGTGCTGGTGGAGTTCGGGCAACAAAGTTTCGTGTTTGAACATACACTTGTATGTTGTGGCGGCTCAGTTATTTGTGCCCAGCCAGACTGAGGCAACTTTCCTGTGGCCTCTGCAATGAATTCCCACACACAACATGTCTTAAAGAAATTGAAATACATTCTATCATAGTTCTGAAGACCAGAAATACAAAGTCAAGGTACTGAGAGGGCTATACTTCAAAGACTCTGGGAGGATCCTTCCTAGCCTCTTTCAGCTTCTGGAGGCTCCTGGGGTCACTGAAGTGTCACTCCACGCTCTGCTTCCATTTTCATCGGCCCTCCCTCCTTGTTAGTGTGAGTAAATTTTCCTCCTCCTTCCTCTGGAAAGATCCATTCTACATCCACTCATCTTGAGTTGTTCTTAACTTTATCTGCAAAGGCCCTATTTCCAAATAAGGTCACATTCATGGGTATTTGGAGTTACGCTTTGGACATATTTATTTAGAGATACAATGCCTAGGAAATTGAACATAAACTTAGGTGGCATCTTATAATGTATGATATCAAAGTATCTAAAAGATGCTATTCAAGATTTCTTCAATATTTGTAGCAAATGATATTTAGGAAATGTTGAAATATTCTTTTTTATTAAGCAGTGCAAATTAGTAGAAACTGAGGTGCTTATTCTAAAATCTACAAAAGAAGAGCCTATATGACATTTATTTCATGGAAGTAATGTTCTTTTTTTCATGTCTTTTTAGCAAAATTAATATTAATTTGTACCATGATTTACAAAATCTATGAGAAGAGGGACTAATATACAATTACAGAATGTGTTGCTTTTACTATAGGTCTATGAGGTTTCTGGATGTTCAATAAATATTTAATAATTATAATTATGAGGAAGTAAGTCATTATATTTGAATCTAGCAATTCGATGGTTTGATTTATACTTGTGTGTCAGACTTTTACTTCAGTGATAATTAATTTATTCATTTGCAGGTATTTTACATTATCATTCAATTCTTTAGTCCACAACCAACAGCAATAAGGATTCAAAGAAAGAAGGAAGATGGTTTAGATTGGGAGGACTGGCAATATTTTGCTAAAAATTGCAGTATTTTTGGAATGAAAAACAATGGCGATTTGGAAAAGCCTGATTCTGTCAACTGTCTTCAGCTTCCCAAGTATGAACATTTTGAAATTAATTTTAATTGACTCTTGGCTTAGTAAAGAACAATAGGTTAACCAATTCACTAGTGTGGTGTAGACTTACTCCATCACCAACTTGTTTGAGGAAGATTCTTGTATTTCTTTTCCAAAAACTTTTAAAGTATGTTTAAAATTTTTATGAAAGAATTTAGAATATTCCTTGTTTACAGTCTCACTGTTATTTTGATAGGTAATTTTAAAATTGTTTAGCAAGCTATCTACATAAATAGAATTTTCATTATGTTCTCACAGCCATGTTTAGTATGTATGGTTTTCTGTGATGGTCCTATAACATTTGCACATGAAATATATGGAATATATTTTCAAAGAATGAAGAATTTAAGAATTTACTATAAGCCAGGTGTGGTGGTGCATACCTGTAATCCCAGCGACTTGGGAGGCTGATGCAGGAGGCTGTAAGTTCAAAGCCATCCTCAGCAACTTTGTGAGTTCCTAAGCAATTTAGTGAGATTCTGTTTCAAAATAAAAAATAAAAAGGACTGGAGATGTAGTCCAGTAGGTAAGTATCTCTGGGCTCAATCTCCAGTATCCCCCACCCCCCAAAAAAGAATTTACTGATATTGTGTAATAATGTCTCAAAGTTGTGATTTGTTTTGTTAAATTATGAATAGATTTCCCTGAGATAATATATATTTTTAATCAACAGTTTTACTCCATACTCCCATGGTAATGTCACATTCAGCATTCTGACACCTGGGCCGAAACTTCGTCCTGGATTCAATGACTTCTATAATAACCCATCTCTTCAAGAATTTGTCAAAGCCATACAGATAAGACTTCATTTCCAAGGGCAGTACCATACAACCGAGGCTGCTGTCAGCCTTAGTCACAGATATTATGCGGTGGATGAAATCACCATCGGTGGGAGGTAGTGTATACAAGGGTTGTTACTGGAGAATGGTTTCCACTATAAATTTTGTTTTTAATGAGTGGTTTCTTTTTTTTCCAATGAGACTTATATCAGGCACACTTATTTAAAAATACAATAAGTAAGATTTTAGAGCAAGATAATTCCAGTTTCATGTTTTGAAATAATTTTTTACTCTAAGAGATTTTGGGGAGATTTTTATATGCCTTTTCTGTAATATAATATAGCATTATTATGAAATCAAATTTCAAAAGCAATTTCGTTTAAAAGCTATGAGACTCTGAGGACTGTAGACACAGCTCAGTTGTAGAATGCTTAGCGTATGGCAGGCCCTGGGTGCAATCTCTAGCTGGGTGGGGGGAGTTACAATACTAGGAATTTGCTTTAGATCTAACTTATTACATGTTTTACTTAGTTTGATCAAGAATATTATTTTCAAATATTGTTGAAAGCAAAGAGAAATAGTGCAATTTTAAAATATTTCTGAAAGCAAAGAGAAGAAGTTTGTAGCTATATAGTACCAGACAGTTTGTAAGTAAGGCTTGGGTCCAGAATTCATGGTTCCATAGAGATAGTTGTTTTACTATAGAAGAAAGATCTGCTAAGCCCTTAGTGTTCTTAAATTTCAGATCATAACTTAGAACATGACTTACAGTATTTTTTTAAAAAATTGATAGCTGTAAAACTAGGCAGAACACTGTCTAATATGGAAATATGCAAAGATTATATTCACAATTGGGTTGTTCTAAAAGAATGACAAGACTTGAGAATAAGGGATATCTTTAAAAACAAACCAGAATATATGAAAGCGTTTTTTTAAAAAAATTAAGCAATAGCATAACGAAAAGCTAATGTTATTTAATTATCCACCATCTGATTTTGAAAAAATTACAAAATATTGAAATTTATTAACTTCATTCTAAAATTTGTTCTGAGCCTTAATTCGTAAACCGTACTTTGAGTAGTTTCAGTAAATGCCTTTCCTTAATGAGTTTACTATATGTATAGCAGGTGTACACAATCTTGCTCCCATTTCCAGAGAGGCTTGAGAATTACCCTTAAAATCCAGTGCAGTCTGCATATTAATGATAGTACTTCTAGTGCCTCAGGATTAATTCAATATTTTCATGAATAACCACACAGGTTGGAGAGAAAATGATTTTGCATTGATCAAGTGTGCTTTACTTTCTGGTTATAGTCACATAGAGTATGTATTCATAGGGCCTTCAGCATATATATGTTGACCTGTTGTGTGATGACGTTCATGTTCACAGATGTCAGTGCCATGGTCATGCTATTAATTGTAACACAACCAGCCAGCCCTACAGATGCCTCTGCTCTTCGGAAAGCTTCACTGAAGGACTTCATGTGAGTTCTATTTTGTGCATGGAAATCTAACAAAAAATAGAAAAAAAAAACCTCTCAGGAATTGTGAATAAACATTTAATTTTGGTGTAACTTCTAAGTGTATATAAAAATAAATTGATATGAACCCCAAATATTAATTTTACAGAGAAAGTTTTTATAGAGAAAAAAATGTTATCTATAAGATCAAAAATTTTAAAAATGAAGAGGAATTGCCAATGAAACAAGACCCTAAGAGTTTCTATTCCTTTTCTTTCTTGATTTAATCATAATTACTATATTATTTTCAAATATTTGTCTGAACAGCCTAATGCTAAACAACAACAAAAAAATGGTTTCTATATCTAAAAGACATTATAATAAGTGTATCTATGAAAAGTCTTTAGATGCAATGCAATCTTTATGTTGTCAAGACAATCAAGATTAACTTATTGCTGATATGAGGAATTTTATGTAATTAACATGAATATGTGTAGTAAACTGACTTAGAAGTGATGTTACCTTGGTTTGTCTGTGATGGTCAAGGGACATTTCATAGTTGAGGTAGAAATTTATTTGTGTATTTAGGCATAACAGTAAGTGAACAAAATTAAAATTTGAGAGAGATTGGTTGGTAGAAATGTCCAACATTGATATCACAATAGTCAACTTAAGAGGATACAGTAGCAGTAACAATCATACTAATAGTATACTAAAGTGGACAGTATGGAGGAAATGGTATTTCAGGCAATTTTCTGGCAATGAAGGCAGAGACCTACTGCATGGCCTTCACAAAAAATTAACATGGATTAAACATTAAAATGAAACAATCAATATATTTATTACTGTAAAGAAGAATATTTTAAAATTTAAAGTGAAGGTCCTTTATAAGCTAAACAAATAAAATACAAAGGGAAACAAAGATAACTGGAGCCACAAAGAAAATTAATGAGTTAACCTATCAATATCTAAAATTCTGAACAGTGCAATGATTAACATAACTACAGTATAGTGACAAGTGATAGATTAATCGAAAATAATTACATCATATTAAAAGTTAGATTTAAGGTCCTAATACACAAAGAGCACTTAAAAATATTAAGAAAAATAGAACAGCTCAATAAAAGAGAGCAAATATATGAATAAGCAATTTAGAAGTGAAGAATTGATAATATTCAACAAACACATAAAAGATCACTCAACCTCAGTTTTAATCAGGAAAGTGCAAATTATAATAAAATATTGTTTTTAATTTCTCAAATTAGCAAAACATTTAAAGATTGATAACATCTAGGACTTGCAAGAATGTAACCTTGTATACATCATTGATGGGAATGCAAATTGATATAATATTTTTGGAGAATAATTTTACCATATCTATTATAACTAATGTTGCAAGTACAGTAAACTACATTATACAATTCCTGTCCTTGTCAGTTCTCTCCTGACAAGTGTATAAAATATGTTTGTATCCTTTTTGTTACATAAATATAGACTCATATATTAGTTTGTCTTAGCTTTTCACATGGTCTTATTGTCTCATAGACTTGTATGCAATTTGCAAAATTATCTTCCTTTTAGATCTTGCCCTCTGCTTGTGTTTTAGCTAATCAGTTCTTTATGCAGTTCATTTTGGAATATCAGTAAATATCTCATTTATTTTGGCAAACTACATTTTTGTTCTCTGAGATTGCTCCTCTGATCTAATTTGCTTTTGACAATCGCATGAGTTCAACATAGTTCAATGGTGGAACACTGTCTCAAGTGCAGACTTCTCCAGCACATCCACAATGCTGTCCTGTTGCTTGGCTTCATCTCAGAGCCTTTGCTTTGGTTATGGCCTCTTTTCTATTTGCCCAAACCAAAACTTTCATGTTCTCACTTTGATATTCCTTTGAATTTATTTTCCAGATCACGGCTGTATACTGCTATTGTTTTTATTTATACATTTAGTCTCCACTGCTAGTCAGTAATTGTTTTTAAAGAAGAAACCTTTTTCATTGTTTTGGGTTTCTAATATCTACTGTCTTTGAAATTGGTTTTATGAGCATATCATGAGAAAAAGCATTTGTAAAAAGACTGATTTTTTAATTTGCTTGTATGGCTTATTATACTAATTATAATACAGGTATATTATATATTGCAAAAAGAAAATGAATTTGATTGATTTTTTTTATTGAACCGTAACTGTGTGTTTAAATTTTTACCGAGTTGATTTGTTCTAGATTTTTAAGTGACATTTATTCTCTATTTCCTATTGTCTTCTTATGATGCCTTAAGATGGACACTTTTTCCTTTGCTTCTTATCAGTGGTTTCTTTTATTAATTTTTTCCCTTCATTTCCAAACCCACTAACAGTCAAAATACAAGATGCTCTGGGATGAATTTAGTATCTTGGACTGAAGATACCTAGTATGTGTAAGCTAAGGCATTGTACTGGGTATTCTCTTTCATGTTAACCCTAGCCAACACTTTCTTAACATAGTTTATTTTTTTATTATTTTTTTTTATTATTGGTTGTTCAAAACATTACAGAGCTCTTGACATATCATATTTCATACATTAGATTCAAGTGGGTTATGAACTCCCATTTTTACCCCAAATACATATTGAAAATGTGGATGTGCAACATAGTTTATTTTTAGCTTTTCCTGTTTAATGTTGACTAGTCTGTCTCAACCTGCCTCTCACCCCTCTTTCTTCCTCTCTACTCCTTTGATATCATATCTCATTTTTCCCCTCTAATTGCTTACATTGAAGTGCTTAGTATTTTATGATTCTTGGGTGATTTCGTGCCTTTCCTTTAAAATAGAGGCATTCAATGAATCAAGGTTCATGATTGGTTTCAGAAGTCAGGTTGGGGTTTTCAGACTTGGTCTTAGGTGGTGACTGCTGGATTATGAATTCATGTACTAAAGAAATATAATTTAGACTGGGAGAATATGTCTTAATGCTTCTTATTTAGATAGTAAACATTTTGAAAAAAATCAAAAACAAAAATGTAGAATTTTATTATTTCCCTCCTCAACATGTTTTGATCATTCATAAATTTAAGCACAAATAAAGAAGCAACAAACACAATTTATTTAACAAATTTTGGCAAATGCAGCTGAAAGAGAAAAGTCAATAGACTATTAAGGTAAGTGATTTCTAAGTTCTATGATATTTTCAACAATGTATTAAAAAAGAGAAATGACTTTATAAAAGCATTTGTAAGCATGATGTTATTTCATTAGGTTCAGCATATTTTAATATGTGTATGGACTTCTGTGTCTGAGAAAATTTGTCTCATAATCATCTGAAAATATACTTAAGTGCTTTTTATGTTGTTCTACTTTTTAAAATAATACATTTCAGTAAAAACCATTCATTTCCTATTGGAAACCATGTTATTTTTAAAGACCTGGATATAATCCAAAAAGAATGTCTTCAATTCACAGTATTATTCTAACCATTAATAATATTACTCAATAAACATAGCTTCTTTGAATTACATTACAGCCATTTGGCAAACAAAAGAAAATGTAAGCCTTGAGAATATGCCAATTCTTGGCAATTGTCTTTTCTATGTTTTTAGAGGAAGGAAAAATGAATGAACCAGAGAGAAAGGAATAGAATGGTGAATTCAATTCCAAGTTGCCATTCTAGGCTATTTTCTTTATGAAACATTCTTCAATTTTTTAAAAAGTTGATGTCACAAATATGTGGTTCCAGTGTGGGAACAATGGTTATACTCCTTTTGACTTATTTTTCAGTGAGAATTTTCACTATCAGATTTTTTTTGGCTTTTCTTCATCAGAAGATAGACCAATACTTTGTCTATCTTTCCATATCAATGACTGATTAACTCATGGTGGCAGTTACTCTCAGCAGTATCGTGCTTCTGTTCGCTACCTTATTCACCACTCAATAAACTTTATATCTGGGAGATCTCACATAAGTAAGCCATCTGGCCTTCTGTCACTTTTTAGCTTGGGAGATTGATAAAGTAAAACTTACTGATATATTGAGAAACTAAAAGACTACATGATTAATTATTCTTAATATAGCAAGATCAACTATCTATTCCTATGGTTCTACCCATTGCTAACTAATATGTTTTATCCCTTCATAAAAATAAGAACTAAGGAAGGCAAAAAAAAACTTAAGAAAATGTAATAATAAAGACCCCGAAGATTCTGAAGTAAACTTAAAGCTACACATTATTTTCTTAGTTATTACATTTTGTTATACCTGAATATATACTTTGGGAATGCTCAGTGGCTGTCCTTAGTATTATTTACTTAGAAACCCTGATAAATTTGGGGATTGTGTTGGCAATTTAAGGTTTTGAGGTTAATTTATGTTATATACTGTAAAAAAATAATGTCATACTTTATCAATAGAGAATGCGTTAGAGTACTTGTTACATGTCTTTGCAAGAATCACTAAAACAGTGAATGATTAATTTACTGAGCCTATTTTTGGATTGATCTAGGCAAAACAAATCCAGAAGACTAGATAGTGTTCATTAACTTGTAAACAAAGTTAAATATTTCAAAATAGAATTCATAATTATACGGTATTGAACTTATATGATTCATTAGATACCTCACAAATAAGAGACAAATAATTTTAAATGATTAATTTTATTTTGATAACAAATAATCATTACTGCTGCACATACATCTTTTGAACTTTTCCTATTGAGATAATTGTAGATTTATTTGCAGTTATTAGAAATAGTGGAGATTTCACATACACTTAACCCAATTTGGCCTGTGGTAACATCTTATAAAATTAGTAATTTTAATTTTTTTTAATGATTTCTCCTTATCCACGGTTTGCATACCATAAAACATGTGCATTTAAATGTGTAGTTTGATGAGCTTTGGTGTATGTGTACTTTTGTGGAACTACCATCACAATTAGGATGTGAAAAGTTGCCCCCTCCCCAGATGTTCCTTTGAACTCAGAACTGTGTACCCTGTATGCCACCATCCCCAATCCCAGGAAAACAACCATCAATCTCTTCTGTCACCATAAATTACTATTTTTCTGTTCTAAAATTTTGTATTCTGGAACTATTCAATATGTATTCTTTTGGTACATAGGCTTTAAAATCTCATTCCACCCCCCTCCTTTTTAGATCATTTCCTAACTACTTGCATCATTAGTTTTACTGCAATAAAGTACTCTGGTCCACTTGGTCTTTAAGTCCATTATAACTATTGAAGTGTATGTTAGGCTCATAGAAATAGAATAAAACCTAGAAATTGAAAGATTGGACTTGGATATTATATGTTAATTAATATGATGATATTGCCTTGACACCTGCTACCTCTTGATTTTCTTTTCACATCTAGTGCTTTCTTTACCTTTTTTAAGAGTTCAAGTTTGGTAGAATCTAGCTTTAAGAGAACTGTTATCAGGTAAAACTTAAATCCTTCTGGATTTTCCTTTTCCTTTAACATCTGTGTTTACCTTTCCTGGGTTCTGGCCAAGAGTGATGTGATGACCAGTGCCTCAGCCAAGCAGTGGCACTTCATTGGCTACTTAGATATTCTTCCATCATTGTGTGACATCATTACCTGCAAGGGTAGCCAAGCATGTACAGAGCAATTTATTAGTGACCGTGAATACTTCTCTTATTTTTTTGGTTCTAATTTGTGACCCTTTTATAACATTAATCTTGGATTTTATGAATTAACTACAATCAAGCTATCAGTATACATTTTTGTTAGTATTATAAATACCAGAGGCAGCTTGAAACATTTTATATAATAAGCTTTACTCCCATTCAATAATTTGAATGGTGCCAACATCATAATCTATGATGCTTATTATGTAAATGAATAGTTCCTGATATTTTAGAGAATATGTTCCTTTAGACTCCTAAGTCCAAAAGTATGAGTCATCATGAATAATTTGCATCATATTTATATTGTACATCAGTCTTTACCACTCCTTATTATTTCTCTGCTTCCAAAAAGGCTTTATTTCAAATGAATTTCATTTTTGTTTTAATTTTTATAATACTGGTGAGTTCCTTTTTCATTTAACTAGCATTCAGGCAGTTCATACTGCAGAATCTCATTGATGTACATTTAGTGAGCCAACTACAGGAATTTAATTTCCTGTCTGACACACTGTGATATTATTAATTTTTAAAAAACACTTGCACTAGTTTTTTTTCCCTGAAATAGGTCTGTGCATAAGTGAATTTAAAATGTAAGTTCAAAACATGGAAAAGAAGATATGAAAATTGGAACAAACTGATACAGTCTCACAAAAGACACAAATCGTGATAATAAAACCCAAGAGGTGACATGATTCTTCTCAATCCCAAATAGGACAAGTAAAAGAAATACATACATAGGTCCAATCTAATAAATCCATTGATCACCAAAGTCTAAGAGTAGATCCCAAAAGTAGCCAGAGAGAAAAAGACAAATTATGAGACATGAGTTTAAAAGAAATTGGTGATATTATATTTCTCACAGCCATTAAAGCCAGAAGACAAGAGTGTAGTATCTTTGAAATACAGAGTAAAATCAACCCACAATTCTAGCTAGAGTGACAATTAAAAACAAAGAATATATTTTATTGCAATAAATATATGTCAATAATATCAATATAGAAACCTGCAAAAAGAATTATTAAAGAATATATTTCAGGGGCTGGGGATGTGGATCAAGTGGTAGAATGCTCACCTAGCATGCTTGAGGCACTGGATTCAATCCTCAGCACCACACAAAAATAAAATAAAGATATTGTGTCCACCTAAAACTAAAATAAATAAATAAATAAATAAAATTTAAAAAAGAATATATTTCATAAAGAAATATAATATTCCCTGAACAAAGGCCTGATAAGCAAAAAGGATTGTGAGCTAGTAAACCAGCAAATCTGTAGTAAATATAATAAGCATTGACTATATTAAATGATAATATAAGTAGGGAAGAGTATAAGCATAGCAAGGTATCATAATATAATCCTTAAAATCAGCATTTAAAGGGAAGAGCCAAATCCAGCCTCAATTTCCAGCCATCCTGTCTTGATTGGAGGGAGGTGGGTACTGAGAAGATTTGTAAAACTTAGAGCCTGTGGACATGGGATCATTAAAAACTGACACCTAAACAAAGGCATATAAAACACTTCGCCTCCCCACACACCGTGTTACCACATTACTAAAGGAGTACTTAACAGCTCCCTTTACTCACTATACTATGTTTTGCTTTTAACAAAAAAAATTACAAGGCATATTAAGAGGCAAAGAAACATGGTTTGAAGAGGTAAAGCAAGCATGAAAAACCAGATTCGGACAGGCAGGTTTGTTGGAACTATCATACAGGGAACTTCAGCAACTGTGATTTGGTTAAGGGCTTTAATGGGAAAAGCAGACAACATGTAAGAACTGGTGGGTAAAATAAGCAGAAAGATGAAAATTCTGAGAACCAAAAAAATGCTGGAGATAAAAAACATTGTAACCGAAATGAAAACCCCTTTGATTGTTCCATTGTAGATGGACCATCACAGAGGAAAGAGTCTCTGAGCTTGAAGAAGGACAGTAGGAACTACCAAAATAGAAAGGCAAATAGAAAAATTATTTTTTTGCAAAAAAAAAAAAAAAAGAAAAGAAAATTAGGAGAACCTGTTGCAGATAAACCTGTGTTGCAAAAACATTTAAAAAGAGTGGAAAAATGATGCAGGTCAGAAAATTCAAATCTCTATAAGGATAAAAAGAATAGAGAAAACATAAGTAACAAAACTATAATTTTTCTTATTAATTAATCTAGTGTGTTCAACATAATCTAGCAACAGTGTGTTCAGTAATGATTCCTGAGGTATAAGGGACATGAGTGAACACAATGATAAAAGGGATGGGAGGGAAGAATTAGGGATACTTCTTATTATAAGGTCCCACCTTCATACCACCCTTGATGTGGTATAAAGTTTTTTAAAAGTGGACTTGGATTAGTGGTAACTATATATTACAACCTCTAGGAAAGTCCTTAAAAGAGTAAAAAAGGAAAAAAAAGTATAATATGCTAAGAAATGCGATAAAAATTACATAAAAATTTAAACCGTAAAAGACAGGGAAAAAATAGAAGAAAAAAAATAAAAACAAAGAATAATGGAAATGAATAGAAAACAGTAACAAGTATGGTAATATGAATCCATATATATCAGTAATTTCTTTGAATATCAGTTGCTTAAATGGAGTAGTGAAATGGTAAAGATGGCCCGAGTGCATCAAAACATAAAACTCAATTCATTCCATAATGTGCACATCATTCCAATATTAAGAACCAAGATATTACAAGAAAACTCAAGAGTAATATCTTTTTTGAACATAGATGCAAAAATTCTCAAAGAAATAGAAAATCCAGCAGCAGTGTGTTAAAATTATAGTATACACCACAACCAAGTGGGAGTCTTCCAAGTTTATTCAAGGTTAGATAGAACTTTCACAATTGTCTAATGTAATCTATCACATCAACTGGTTAAAGATTAAAAAAATCCTATAGTAGATAGTGGCACATACCTGTAATCCCAGCAGCTTCAGAGGCCAAGGCAGAAGGATTGTGAGTTCCAAGCCAGCCTCAGCAACTTAGAACTTGTCTCAAAAATAAAATAATAAAGCTGGGGATGTGACAGTTGTGAAGGGCCCCTGGGTTCAATCCCCAGTACCAAAAATAAAATAATAATATGATAATTTTCTTCATTTATAACAAATACTTAATACTGGATAGTTTATAAAGAAAAGAGATTTATTTTCGCTCACTGGCTCATTGTTCTAGAAGTCCCAGAGCATGGTACTGGTGACCTTGGCCAATGGTGACAACTTCATGCAATTTCAACTCATAGTAGAAAATAGAAGAGCAAGTGGGTGAATATGAAAGACAATGATAGTATAAAACAGGCTAGATGATTTATTTTCATCTATATTTGCAAGAAATAATTCATTCCCATGAGGATTCGTCCAGTCTGATGAGAAAGACAATAGCTCCACTTTCTCACACAGCTGCAACAGCAACCAAATTTCAATGTAGGTTTTGGTGAGGACAAACCACATCCAGAGCATAGCACACGATCATGTCAATAAATGGAAATAAAGCATTTTAAAAAATTCAACATGCATTCATGATAAAAATTCTCAGCAATTTAGAAAAATAGAACTTCCTCAATTAGTCATAGAATGTATATAATAACCTAGAGTGAATATCAAGCATAATATTGAGAAACTAGAATATTTTCTGCTCAGATCAGGAACAGGACGGTAAGAAGGAAATGTTCCTTCTTACCACTACTTTTTAACATCATTTGAGAAGACCCAGTTAGTACAATAAGACAAGCAAAAGAAACAAAAGGTCTACAGATTTGGAAAGCAGAATTGAAGCAGATATAGTGATCTAAGAAAAGTAAACAACAGAAAGTTCTTGTAATTAATAAGAGATTAGAACAAGGTTGCAGGGTACAAGGTTAATATTAAAAACAAAACAAAACAACAACAACAAAACACTATTGCTTTCTTATATACCATCAACAAACAAGTAGAATTTGAAATCAAAACCAGAATATCCTTACATCAGCTCTTAATAAATAACTTGTGTGTAAATACTATAACATATATGTTACATCTATATAAGGGGAAAAAACCCTACAAAATCAATGCCAATGAAAGAGATCAAAGAACTAAAATGGAGAGAGATTTCATATTTACAGAGAGGAAAATTCAAAATTTGTCAAGATGCAAATTTATTCAACTTGACCTATAGATTCAATATATTCTTAATAAAAATCACAAAAAAATATTTTGAGGATATAAATAAGCTGGTTTCAAAGTTTATTCAGAGAGGGGATAAAAATCCAGAATAGCCAATATAACATTGAAGAAGAACAACCCAGCTTCAATGTTATTGTAAGGCTACAGTAATCAAGACTTTTTTTTTTTTTTTTTTTTAAATCAGCAAGAGAATAGGCCAACAGAATAGAGAGCCCAGGAAGAAATCCATATAATCAACTGATCTTAGATGAAAGACCCAAGGAAGTACAGTGAAGATTAAGCAATATTTTCAACCAGTGATGATAGAAGAACTGGACATCCCATGTAAAAATAAATTTTACACAGATTTTACACTCTTTACAAAAGTTAACTCAGAATGTATCATGTACCTAAATGTAAAGTAAAAAACTATACCATTCTGAGAAGACAAAATAGAAGAAAATCAAGATGACCTTAGTATAATAATGACTCTTCAGATACAGATAATAGGCACGGTTCATGAAAGAAATAATTGATAAACTGAACTTAATTGAAATTAAAAGTTTTAGAGTTGGGGGTATACCTCAGTGATAGAGTGCTTGCTTAGCACGCAAAAGGCCCTGGGTTCATTCCTACCACCACCACTACCACCACACACACACACACACACACACACACACACACACACCCCAAACAAACAAAAAAAACCCACCCCAAACAACCTTTGTTCTATAAAAGTATTAAGAGAATGAGAAGATAAACTTGGACTGGGGATGTGGGGATGTGGCTTAGTGGTAGAGTGCTTACCTAGCACATGTGAAGTACTGGGTTCTATCCTCAGCACCACATAAAAATAAATAAAATAAAGGTAATGTGTTTATACACCAAAAAAAGCTTTGTTTTAGAATAATAAGCACTCTGCCACTTATATAAATTTTAAAAACATGCAAAACAATGCCATGTGATACATAAATATGAGGTGTAAATAGAAGGATATGCTTCTGCGTGGATATTACTAAATTCAGATATTATTGGTGGAGGGGAATATACATGACAGTAATTATTAAAAAGTGATAAAAATGTGCAATTGTTTGCTTTTATATTACATATAAACGTATTTACCTTAAATATTGCAAAAACATTTTCCCACTATAATATGATTTACTAGCATATCGGGAATATATCACCTGTGATAAGTATTTTTATACTATTACTAAAGACAGAGTGGTGGTGACTCTTTTCAGTCTGGGGTAGCCATTACTAAATCCAATATTACTGTGGATGTTTATAATTCTCCTGCAAAGTTCAATCATTTGGTAGCTTTATTCATGCAACAAATATTTATTAAGTGTGTTGAATGTGTAGAACATTGTTGCTAGATTATAGCTATTCTGTCTTGATTACAGATGTAAATATTTGAAAATATTGAAGGATATTTGTGAAACACAAAATAGATTCCTGGCAGACACTAATTACTGTAATACACAGAGATGACTTTAGTGCAAATAAAGGATTCTGACTGATAATCAGTAATTAATGAATAATATAATACCATAGACATTTCAAAGTATAAAAGAAAATTCTAAATGCAGCAATACTAATTAAAGAATATTTATTTACTAATAATATTTCATTCAAATCTAATGCTTGAAAAAAAATTTCAACATAAAATGACTTTATATCCAAGTGGCAACTCATATGCCTTTTATCAAATCTAAATTAAGTGAATTTTAAAGGACAGCTTTCATTCATTGTACTTTTAAATTTCTGAATTCATGTTTGTATGGTATATATTATTTTTAATAGTTGCATGTAAAAACATATTAATATAATGAATTCATTTTTCTTCTTTGAATACCTTTGTAGAATAGTGTAGGTTATTCTTTACAAATGTGATTTCTATTCCTGGATATATATTCTGGAATATCTATAGGGTTAAATTATTATGGTTATAATAATATGGTTTTATCTAAGCCATTATTCAAAAATGGGCAAATCATTAAGTCATCCTTCTAGGAAGCCTAGTGTGTCTACATGTATTTTTTTCTATTTAGTTTTCAGACCAAGTACACAATTAAACAGAAAGAATAAAGAAAGCAAGTAGTCCAAAGGAGATATCCAATACCAAACAAAATAGACTACTCAAGATTAACCAATAAGACTCCAGGGCCCCCTCCTGCAAATGGTTCTGCCTCATTCACCCTTTATACAGAGAGATTTGTAATTACCAGGCATATAGTCAAGAACTTGTGCTTACAAGTAGCTTGATATCAGTTATATTTATATGTCAGTAATAAAACAAAGAAGTATACAATTAATTTTGCTTAATTTTGTGTTTTCCTATCAGATTTTGTTTTACATGTTAAAATTTATTTTGTTTCATGATTTTTTAATTTTTATTTTTTTCTATAGAATTACAGACTAGCCATTGCTTGGATTAGAAATTTTTAAACAGTAGCTATCACATATTACTATTTGAATTGCCAGATGGGCCATATATGTGAAGTATTCATGATTATTATCATTTGTATCTGATCAATATTATTAGCAGTTATGTAGTTTGTGCTTTTTAAGTTTGGTACCTAAAAGAGGGGTAAGTGCATCATTTCTGGATATATTATACAAGAATTCCTAGACAGGGAAAAGACAATTAGTAAGAGAAATATGTCATTGAAGGATAAATACATCATCATTTCTATCTTCTCAGTGTAAAAATATGGTGATTATTTTGGATTTGCTAATTAAAATTACACAATAATTCATAGGTAAAAATCCATGCTATTGCATTTTCCTTTAAACTTCTATGTTACTATTTCATTAACTGCTAGTTATGTTAAGATCAGATCCTATCTATGGGTAACAGCTATATACTTTAGAAAGCTAAAGAAAGGATCTTGATTGTTTTAACCATAAGGAGATGAAAAATGTTTCAAGAGATAGCTGTGTTTAATCAGATTTAAAGATTATACAACACATGCATATATCAAAACACTAATTGGCACCCCAATAATATGTAAAATTTTTATGTTTTAGTTAAAAAAATTCAAAAGGTAAAGTCCTGTAACTGTCAAAAATATAAAGATTTTATTAGAACATTCACTTTAAAATAATAAATGGAAAAATGTATACTTTGATCGTTTTATATATGCATATATATACTATATTTTTATATTTTTAATTTTAATTATACAAATGTATAAGATAGCAAATGATATTTTTACATATGTATACAGTGTGTAATCATCAAATAAGGCTAGTTAGTATTTTCACTTCTAATAATTTTTTAAATTTTTGATTAGCACAAAATAGCTGTACATATGTATAGGTATAAACTAAAAAAGATATCATTTGAATTAAAATTGAGCTGCTACATCTAAATAAATAAATAAATACCATAATTAGAGCCTGAGAAAAATTTACTATTATTAGAAATTTAGGATCTTGTAACTTCTAACATGTGTGACTGGCTTTAACTGATGAGAGAAAAAAAATATGTAGATTTTTATAAGGTTCCCAATATTTTTAGGCCACTTGGGAAGGGGTTCACTAATGACCTCTTTTAGTTTGGTAAGTATCACTGCAGGGACCTCTAAACAGTGAGCCTATTGCAATCACTCACATATAAGCAGATTGCTTTCCTTCCCTTCCCACATAGGCAGGGGCTACTGATGCCTCTCAGAAGTTTCTGGCCAGGAGTGGTATGATTCCATCTGTGGGGTCCAGGGCTGTTTTATCTAGATTAAACTTTTAGCAGAAAGTAAAGATAAACTGAGCTATATAGAGAATCCACTTACCCTTCCCTCCTCCAGGGAACTTTTTTTATTTTTAATTTTAAATCCATGGAGCCAGTGTAATGTGGCCAATAGGAGTAAGGACTCTGAAGGAGAAAGTCTAGATACATAAATTGAGAGCCTACGATGGACAAGAGCTTCTTGAGGGCATTGGGAATATAGAAATGAATAAAAAAATAGCAAACATTGCTGTCCTCTACAGTTTTTACTGTCTAGTTTACATTGTAGTGGAAATTAATTTTCTTTTCCATGCCTCACTTTTCTGATCTGAAAAATGGGTTCATAACAACTCCTACTTCATAGTTGTTGAAAAAAAAGATTTAGTCAATTCATGGTAAAGCACTGAGGCCTGACACCATAGATCTTAGCTAATCTCATGACATTGGAAGTACTACTTAGGAAGAGAGATTTGTACCTATTTTATTACTGAGGATAGAAAGTAAATTATTTTTTTCTCTCCCACTCTCTCTGTTGCCTCCTTCATCCATTTATTTACTCAATCATTAATCCATTCATTTGTTAATTCATTACTTCAGTATGCATTTATTGAACAATTGCAATGTTTTAGGTATTATGCTCAGACCATGAAAATCTAGTGCTTGCTTCTGGAAGCTCAGGGTTTAATAGGGAAAACTGGTAAGTAGATGAGCTATTATTACTGTGATAATTGCAATGACTTTAAAGGTGAAAATGAAAGATTGTTTTTTCTATAAATGTTTAACAAAATGAGGCAGTCCCCATAGTTTTCTTTGTGCCCCTAAAGTTTTAGCTCATATTGAATGTAGTAGACTTAAGGAAAAAAAAAAAAGAAGATTATTTCATTTGTTTACTGTTCTTGGGAATTCTTGTGACTTTTAAAAATGTTTAGAAATACTTTGATACATTCAACAAAAATAATTTGAAAAGAGCTTCTTGCTGGATGTGATGGCACACACCTATAATCCCAGAGACTTGGAGGCTAAGACTTAGTGGTTAAGCACCTCTAGGCTCTATTCCTCGTACAAAAGAAAATAAACAAAAACAGATTCTTCTCTAATTTTTTAACTTGTAAATATTGAAGACTAGTCAAGTTGTGGTTAATGCTCCTGGTTATTATCATCATGAACTGAAGCTTTCAAAAGTCATTGAGTCATTATGAAGAGTTTCCCCTGACAGTACCATGCAGGAAGATCTCCTCCTTTGCTCCCATGGATTTTATGTATCTTTGACTAAGAGATTTTCTTTCTCCTTTCTTTGAAGTTATGCAGTAGGCATTTAAGATTCTTGAATAAGTGACTGAATCAATGGGTTGTTTCTATTCTTAAATTACCTTACGTTTTCCTCTGTGTCAATTTGTACTTTCTCTGTAATTTTGAAGATATTAAGAAATAAATGAGTTCCTAATGGCTGCCAATCTTACTGGAGTGAGATGGTATCTTAGGGTGGTTTTGATTTGCATTTCTCTGACTGCTAGAGATGGTGAGCATTTTTTCATGTACTTGTTGATTGATTGTATGTCCTCCTCTGAGAAGTGTCTGTTCAGATCCTTGGCCCATTTGTTGATTGGGTTGTTATCTTATTGTCTAATTTTTTGAGTTCTTTGTATACTCTGGATATTACGGCTCTGTCTGAAGTGTGAGGAGTAAAGATTTGTTCCCAGGATGTAGGCTCCCTATTTACCTCTCTTATTGTTTCTTTTGCTGAGAAAAAACTTTTTAGTTTGAATAAGTCCCATTTGTTGATTCTAGTTATTAACTCTTGTGCTATGGGTGTCCTATTGAGGAATTTGGAGCCCGACCCCACAGTATGTAGATCGTAGCCAACTTTTTCTTCTATCAGACGCAGAGTCTCTGATTTGATATCAAGCTCCTTGATCCATTTTGAGTTAACTTTTGTGCATGGCGAGAGAAAGAGATTCAGTTTCATTTTGTTGCATATGGATTTCCAGTTTTCCCAACACCATTTGTTGAAGATGCTATCCTTCCTCCATTGCATGCTTTTAGCCCCTTTATCAAATATAAGATAGTTGTAGTTTTGTGGATTGGTTTCTGTGTCCTCAATTCTGTACCATTGGTCCACCCGCCTGTTTTGGTACCAGTACCATGCTGTTTTTTTTTTTTTTTTTTTACTATTGCTCTGTAGTATAGTTTGAAGTCTGGTATTGCTATACCGCCTGATTCACACTTCCTGCTTAGCATTGTTTTTGCTATTCTGGGTCTTTTATTTTTCCATATGAATTTCATGATCGCTTTCTCTATTTCTACAAGAAATGCTGTTGGGATTTTGATTGGCATTGCATTAAACCTATAGAGAACTTTTGGTAATATCGCCGTTTTGATGATGTTAGTTCTGTCTATCCATGAACAGGGTATGTTTTTCCATCTTCTAAGATCTTCTTCTATTTCTCTCTTTAGGGTTCTGTAGTTTTCACAAGTGCTGGTGAGGATGTGGGGAAAAGGATACACTTGTACATTGCTGGTGGCACTGCAAATTGGTGCGGCCAATTTGGAAAGCAGTATGGAGATTTCTTGGAAAGCAGTATGGAGATTTCTTGGAAAGCTGGGAATGGAACCACCATTTGACCCAGCTATTCCCCTTCTCGGTCTATTCCCTAAAGACCTAAAAAAAGCACACTATAGGGACACTGCTACATCCATGTTCATAGCAGCACAATTCACAATAGCAAGACTGTGGAACCAACCTAGATGCCCTTCAATAGACGAATGGATAAAAAAAAATGTGGTATTTATATACAATGGAGTATTACTCTGCATTAAAAAATGACAAAATCATAGAATTTGCAGGGAAATGGATGGCATTAGAGCAGATTATGCTAAGTGAAGCTAGCCAATCCCTTAAAAACAAATGCCAAATGTCTTCTTTGATATAAGGAGAGTAACTAAGAACAGAGTAGAGAGGAAGAGCATGAGAAGAAGATTAACATTAAACAGGGATGAGAGGTGGGAGGGAAAGGGAGAGAGAAGGGAAACTGCATGGAAATGGAAGGAGACCCTCAGGGGTATACAAAATTACATACAAGAGGAAGTGAGGGGAAAGGGAAAAAAATACAAGGGGGAGAAATTAATTACAGTAGAGGGGGTAGAGAGAGAAGAGGAGAGGGTAGGGGGGGAGGGGGGATAGTAGAGGATAGGAAAGGCAGCAGAATACAACAGACACTAGTATGGAAATATGTAAATCAATGGATGTGTAACCGATGTGATTCTGCAATCTGTATATGGGGTAAAAATGGGAGTTCATAACCCATTTGATCAAAGTGTGAAATATGATATATCAAGAACTATGTAATGTTTTGAACAGCCAAAAATAAAAATTTAAAAAAAAATAAATGAGGAAAATTGAGACTGATAGGAGTAGAGTTGATACAAATGGTTTGGGGCCTGTGGATTATCTTTGAAAGATTGTCTTTGCTAGTCTCTAATAGTAACAAAAGAACCCATGACCAAGAAGAGAGAAATGTCATTGTGTATTAGTAGAATATAATGTAATAACATAAATTTCATCAGTGTCTTCTAGATTCAATGATTTTTCTACCTGAATATGTCAAAGTATTTGGCTGCAACTTAGTAGAGTTGATTAGTAGCTTTTAAGAAGCTATCAAAATGAAAGCCATTAGATGAATCAGTGATAAAGGTCCTTGACCTTGATAGAGCTATTGTCTAATCTTATAATTTGAGCATCAGGGACATATTGGAGGAATCCAGTTGTTACAGAACAAACTGAAACCTAATTAAAAGTGACAAATGATCAACTGGAGAGGAGAGAAACATTAAATAGAAAACTGCTGGCTTCATGAATTGCATAAGATATAAGACATATACTTTTCTATATTTTAAATGAAATAGTACAATGATTTCTATAAAAAGATGAAAATTATAAATATTCCAAAACTACTCATATTTCACCCATTGTTATTTCTTCCATTTTGTCATAAATTTTGGTGTGTTGTCCAAAAGGAGTTGTGAAAAACACACTTACGTGGCCAAATTTTTATAGCTTTATGAAACTTTACAATCAAAGGGTCAACTACAAAATTATCCCTTCTCTTTTATCTGTCTTTGTAAAAAAAATATAATATGATAATAGCATAGAATTATCCTTGGGATTAAAGGCCAGAATGGATGTCAGTGAGTCATTTAGTTGTGTATGTTGTCAATCATATTTTAAAACAGAAATGAAGGTAGTCATCTCTCAAGATCGGTTCTTCTATATATAAATCTCATTGTTTTGAAAAAAAATCTTTAAAAAAATCCTACACCTTAGTGATAACTGATAAACTCTTTCACCCTATATTTTTTTACTTGAAAAGAGAATTGTTTTATCTGTAATTTATCATCTGTGTATAATTTAAAACTGGAACATTTAAATTTTCTAAGCTTTTTGTAGTGAAATGTTACACACAAATAATGCAAATGATATATAATATTCTTGTAACCATCCATGCAGTTACATTTTATTTGTTCCCAGTTTTATTACATTAATACTAAATGCACATTGTGGGAAAATAGTTTCAAAAGTGGAAGTCATTTTTAACCCTTCTACTGATAGATAACCTTGGCAAGTACTCTTGGTTTATGTACTTTTTTGTTTCTTATATTATTCTTACTGTAAATAAATGTGTGTCATCTCTCTCTTCTTAAAGTTGTATCTTTATATTCATAGATGAATCCATCTTTATCTAGAAAATAGGATTATACTCTGTGTTATTTAAAACTTGGTTTAAAAATTCAAACTACACTATGAATATTATTCTCTCTATATAAATGTTTGGATTATATTTCTTTTAAGCATGATGTTTGAAAACCATTTTCTTACTTTGAAGCATATGCCTAGTTTTCTTTTCTTTTTCGGCTATTGTAAACGCCTCATTTTCAAAAATCTAACTCAAAGAGCTTTAAATCTTACCTTCCTGAATGTCCAGTGGAATGTGTGGGTTCAGTGGAATGTGCACAAATGTTGTTCATGGACAAACCGCCCTTTTAGGGACAGAGTCTGCACTGATCCTCTCTACAAATTCCTGTTATCTTGGCATTATAATAATTTTAAAAAATCTCAAATATTAAAGTTGTAAACTGATAACTGTGGTTGTTTTCCCAGAACTTAGCATATTGCCCATATTTTCCTAGGTTGTTAAAAATTCTGCACAAAAACAAGGCCCGCAATTTTTAGTAACAAATAGTCGGTAGGACCAAATCCACTTCAGTAAGTCAGAAGCACAATTCCTCTTTGATTTTGAGCCTTAAGGAGGCCAGGATTGTGTATTTGGAGCACTGACACAGCATTTAGTCCACTCTTATTTATAATAAGGCTTTTTGATAGTGGCTTTTCTGTTGCTAGTAACAATAAAAATCTCCAATGACAGGTTTTTTTAAAGATCATAATTAAAAAGGGAAAAATGTTGTTTTCACAGAAATATCAAAGGAATGCATTTGCTGGATTTGCTCCACTAACTCATGTAGGCAATATCCCAAATTCAAACAGCCAGCAGTTGCTTTGTAGAAGACAAACTGCATCTGTAATCAGTGTGACAGGGCCACAGGTTCCATATCACTTCTACCAACTTTAATTCAAGAGAGGACAACTTGAAAAATAAAAACATCACCTTCGGCAAACAAATTCTTCAATAAGAATATTTTGAAAAAAGGCAAAAAAACAAGTTGGGATCATTATAGTAAAATTTTGCCTTTGGTCAAAGTTTTACAATGGACTAAAGTTTTAAAAATATTTGAAATAAGGATAATTGCATGGCTAATTGAGCTGGAGAAGCAAATTTAATGAGCTCATTTCTCTCTTTCAAATCTGAGGAGTCAGAAAGTGAGTTTTCATCTTCTCTCCCATTTCTTCCATTAGAACATATCTCTCCCATACCTGGCTACTATAAAAGTATTGGTTAGACTCTAATGATATCTGATGGCCCCTAGGAAGTAGGTATTGATAAAACCTCCTTGGTAGTCATACCTACAAATGTTAAAATTAACGAGAAATAAATTTTGTTCATCTTTTTTTTTGTCATAAATTACTCCTGCTCCACTCTATAGGGCACTTCAGCCAAATATACTGATCATATACCAGTATATTTATGATCTCAGTCCATTCTTAATGTTTACTAATAATACATTTAATAAGGGCAGTCATATATTATTGACAGTCATATATTATCTTAAAAACTGCATTGCATTTTTACCTCTTCCTCTTCTTTCTTCCTCTACCCGTAACTTCCAGATTTTGAATGTATAACATCTGCCAGGATTTGTTTTGGGTATTATTTAAATATTACCCCTTATCCTAATATTATTTTGTCCTTAATAAGATGTTGAATTATTTTCCTTTTAGAGATTATTATGGTTTAGATATTAGGTGTTCCCCATAAAGCTCATGTGTGAGACAGTGTAAGAACATTCAGAGGTTAAATGATTGGGTTATGAGAGCCTTAACTCAATCAACGAGTCAATCCCCAGATAGGGATTAACTGAGTGGTAACCAAAGGCAGGTAGAGTGTAGCTGGAGGACTGGCATTGTTGGCATGCCTTTGGGGTACATATTTTGTATCAAGCAAGTAGAGTCTCTCTTTCAGCTTCCTGGTAGTTTCATAAGCTGCTTTCCTCCTCCACACTCTTCCTCCACTCACAAATCTTGAGGAATGAAGTCAACTGTTTTTAGAATGAGACCTGTGAAACTGTGAGACCCCAAATAAACTTTTGCTTCTCTATAATTGTATTTGTCAGGTCATTTAGTCATAGCAGCAAAAGAGCTGAGGAAAACAGACATGAATAAACTGATATTCATACAGGTAAAGTGAATTCAAGGACTAATTGTCCAGTGACATTGCCCATATTATCTAATTTCCCTAGTTTCCAGTTTGCCGCAGGCCGCCTGCAGCAGAATAACCGGGGGGTGACGAACTACTTGTGTAGATTGATGCAGCAGGAGTGGAAGCAGTTTATTGTAGGATAACAGAGGTATTTATACATTTTGCACAGCTTATCTTAATCAGCATAAACTAGATACAGCAGTCAACCAATCAGGAATCTCCACACTTAATGGCTCGCTTTTGTTACTTCACAAACCACTCCCTCTGGCATTTGGCCAGGTGCCATCCAGACTTGTTTACAGACTTTAACATTTCTCTGGCAAAATAACAGGTGCCAATCTGACTTGTTTACAGACCTTAACACCAGTTGTGAATGCAATAAAGCAATAGGTAATGTTTACTGAAGGCCAATTGTGTGACAGATATTCTGATAAGTGTTTACTTTTTAAAACAACCTCATGAGGCCAGAATTAGCACTCCTATTTTATTGGATCAGAAAAGAAGAAGAAGAAGAAAAAAAGAGAGTCAGGTAATTACACAAGAACACAGGCTAGCAAGTCAAAGCATAGAAATCAGATGTGGTATACTATGCACCCCAAGACCTAGAGAATCCAATTAGATAATTCATTTTGCTCATTTTTAGAAAAGTTTAAAAATATAGTTGTACATATTTATGGGACCTAATATAATATTTCATTGCACATATACAATGTGTAATATCTAATCAGAGTAATTATTACATTTGTTCCCTCAAATATTTACCACTTTTTTGTGTTGGAAGTATTCAAAATCCCCTCTACTAGCTGTTTAAAGTATGCAATTAATTGTCATCAACCATATTTACTATACATAAACATAAATCATTTGTCTTATTGACTGTGCCTTTATATTCTTAAATCATTTGTTTTATTGACTGTGCTCTTATATTCTTTAGGTTTTTTTCCTTCCATCCCTCTTCCAGATTCTGGGGACTTTTAAATTATTCTGTACCTCTTAGAGAGGTACAGAATAAAGAGATCATCTTTTGGGTTTCCACATATAAGTGAGAACATGCAGTATTTGTCTTTTCTGTGCCTGACTCATTTCATTCAATATGTTATCTTCCAGTTCTGTTTATGTTGAAAATAACAAGATTTCATTCTTATGACTAAATAATATTCCATTTTGTATATCTACCAGAGCTTCTTTGCCCATTCATGGAAGCAACCAATTTTAAATGCTTAATATAGTTTCTAAGGCTTGACGGTATGTATTTCATGTTACTTTTTACAGTGGCCCTTTTACAATGTATAATATTTAATATTAGGAAGTGACAGCACTAGTTGTTGAACCAAGCTAGTGGCTTGTAACCTACAGAGAACTGTAACTTTTGAATCTGTGATATAAATTTGATTTGCTTATGGTTATTTATTTATTTTTATTAGCTACACATGACAGTACAATGATCTTGACAATTCATACATTTGAATCAAATGGGTATCATTTCTCATTTTTCTGATTGTATAGGTTGCAGAATCACATTGGTCATACAGTCACCTATATACATACCGCAATAATAATGTCTATTTTGGTTATTGATGGTGAGGAAACACTTAACGGGGTCGTTTCTTCTTCTTAAATATTTTTTAGCCAAAGATTTATAGCTGACAATGTCCTAATGGTTGGTAGCATAACTTTCTTTTGTAAAATGAGTTTGAATTTATATCTGTGAGTGGTGATTTATTGCAAATAATCTTATCACAGCCAAGTACGAATTCTTCATATAGCTATTACCTTGTTTGTGAATTGGGTCCATTGTGTGTCTTCTCTAAATTCTTTCAAGTACAGCTTTCTCTGGACATAAATATCATTGATTATATTTCAGTTAACAGTTCAGCAATTGTCTATTATGCTCCTACTGTGTGAATGACATAAGAAGTATAAAAGTCAATAACTTGTATGTCCTGAAAAATACATATCAGTAAATCAGTCATTTCAGTTCAAAGCAACAGAAGCAAGATCAAGTATTAATAGAGCACTGTGGGAGAAGCAAAGCCCAAAAGGTTAGGAATGGTATTAGGGACAAAGAATTCTCATCACTCCAAAAAGAATATTACATAAACTTTTAAATTGACCAAAATATAGTGTGCATTATTACCTCATTAATATAATGTGACATTTGCTTGATGTGAAAATGTTACCTAATATTTATGTAACATCTGTATTATCTTTTTCTCTTCAGTTAAGTAGAAAAATCTCACTTTGTTTTCATGCTAAATTTTTAAGAATACCATTAAACAGCAATACACTGGACAATTAAGTTCTTTTTCTTTCTTTCTCCCTTTAAGAATGTTAAAGGAAAAAAATGGTTAAACTGTGGATCAGTGGGGAATAAGTAAAAACTGGCAAAAACGCTTTGTACTGTACTTTATTCCAATAATGATTATGAAATATGTCAAACTGTTCTAAAATATTAAATATTTGTTACTAAATGTCATAGAATGCTCTTTATTGTCCTAATATCAAAATAGTTTTAACAATTTTGAAGAGCAAAGAGCAAAAGACAATTTTTATGGAAAGACAGGGAAACGTGATTTTTATGTTTGTAATTTAATAGGTAACACTGGCACTGAGTGCTTTGGGCAGTCACACTGACATCAGTAATGCACAGTAGGGCTGTACACCTCAGTGGGTAGAGTGCTTACCTATGATGCTTGAGGCCCTAGATTCAAACCCCAGCACTGTGAGAACAGCAACAAAAAAGTATTTCATGAAGTATAAGAAAAACATTTTCAGAAATTCTGGTGTTTATTTAGTTATTCTATTTTTAAAATCTCATCTTGAAGTAATCATACTTTATATGCAATGTAATTTGGCTAAATATAATAGGTTTGTGTGTGTGTGTGCACGGAAGGAGAATTTTCAGATAATCAAGACATTAAAATGAAGGTTAAAAATACAAATATGTATTGATCATGATTAAAAGTTGAAAAATTAGTTTAATAACCCTTATAAAAACATGGAGCAGTCTCATTTATGAGTATACATGCAGTTCTCTAAATAATATTTTTTTACTTAGCATTATTTACCATTACTGATGTTGAGTTTATCTTAAGAATGCAGGTATAGATTCCATTTAATCTACTAATTGATTATACGATTTGTCAGTTCAACAGGTTGAAGAATCAGAATTGAATAAAATTTACAATGTATTCCTTTTTAAATAATGGCATCTTGTTTATTTTGCAATAGATATTTCTTCTTTAAAATGTTTAAAAATTGTCTTCCTGAAATCAGTAGTCAACATCATTATAAAAGTTGTAACATTAAAGACATTTGCATTACAGTCAGAAAAAAGAAAACCAAATTGTCTCCATTACCACAATACCACATCAACTACTATGCAGAAAAAAATTGTCCAATAAGGTAGAAGAAATAAATATTTTGAAAATTATGAATTAAATCTCCATTGTTTTATAGGTAAAAATGAAAATTGTAGTATCTGATAAGAACTTTAGAATCAATAGTTAAAATGAATATGTGAAAGAAAAATCAATGCTTTTTTTTAAAAAAGGACTGTATAACCAAAAAATAGATAAGGAATATTTGGCTTCACTGGTAATCAAAGACATAATATACATAAAAAACACAGTGATTAATACATTTTTTAAAATCAAAATAATGAAGAGATAATTTTAATATGGTAAAATTTTTCTAAAGTAATATTTAATAAAATCTATAAAAATGTTTTTATTACTTGATAATATGATTTCATCCCTTACAATTTTCCTAAGGAAATACTCAGATACATCGGCACTCCCTAGAAAAAATAAGTGTGGAGAAAAACCGAATGTGTAATAATTGCAGAATGATTAAAAGTTATTTTGTGGAGATCGTGACAAATAATGCAATAAATTCATGATACCTAAAATATGGGGCTATGTAATTTATGGAGTACACAGTACAAATTTTGAAAATATAAAAGATATACATGCAAGTTTGAAAGGGAATTATATCATGTTAATATTTGGACTTGGTGGTCAAATAATCTATAATTTTTCTATTTCTTTTTTAAATCTTATGTTACATACACATACTTAGCTGCTGGCTCTTCAATCCAGAAATTACTGTGGAAACTTATAAGAGATACACATTATAACTAGTGACAAGTTATAGCTCTTCTTTTGAAGAATATTGGACTGATCATAGCACCTTCAGACCAGTTTATTCACAGAGAGTCATGTGACTGTGTTACCTCTTTGTTAGTGTTATACTCATGTGACACTTGACAAACACCATCATTCACTGCAAGGGAATTGGCTGACAAAAATTAAAGCATTGTGAAGAAAGAAAATGTGGAGGTGAAATTCAAATTGAACTTTAGTGGATTTATAAGAAAAAGTTAATCATTGCTGCCCTTTGAGAGATTCTAGATGTACAGCCAGGCTCCTTAGGGAGGGTGAAATTCCCATCAATGAGGAAAGTGGTTGCCATGCAAAGAATAAGGTGAAGATACCCCTGAGGAAGTAATGCTAGCCAAATCACTACATTAGAGCAATTCTCAGGGATGTTTCACAACACTAAAAGCACAAAGGTCAAAATGTTGAAAGCTGATCCAAATTTTGGAATGAGAATCACAGTTCACCAAGGCATAGGAGAAAAAAATGCTTATTTAGGATATAAGATATGGTACAAGAGGGCATCATTGTTCAAAGTACTGTTGATAAAGTTTTTGCAAAGAAATAAAGCAACTTGGTTTTCCAGGTGTGTAATGTTTTAACGTACTAAATTAACATTAGTTTTATTATTTTTGGTTTTCCTTTACAGTTATAATTGAGGATATGAAGTTTTAGTGTTTCGACATTTTTTAAGGGTTTTGAAACAAGCATAACTCTTGCCTATAATGAGTTTTTTTTTTCCTGACTTATAAACATTTTTCAAATACAGTGATCCTTGACTTTTAAATAATGGATATTAGCTTTCCATTTAGTGAGAAAGACTAGATTATTAATAGAAAAAAATCTGAGCTGATATTTATTGTTATATGATTTTGTTGTTCCAGTGTGATCGCTGCCTGCCACTGTATAATGACAAGCCTTTCCGCAGAGGCAATCAACTTCACGCTTTCAATTGCAAACCTTGTCAGTGCAATGGCCATTCCAGGAGCTGCCATTACAATGCCTCTGTAGATCCTTTTCCTCTTGAGCACCAGAGAGGAGGAGGAGGAGTTTGTGATGCCTGCCAGCATAACACTACAGGTAACCAGCAAATGGTAAATTGCTCATTTGGCCCCCAAAGCCTGTGTGCACCTATAAACAATGCACATTATTTATTGTTATCTTATGTAAGAATGGGCTTACATATTATGAAGTTTGAAAACCAAAGCTGGTTCATCAAATTTCCCTAATTCCAAATGGCACTCTTGTCCTGAACTATATCTTTTGTGGAAGAGTTTCTTTCTTTTTCTTTTTTGTGGTGCTAGGGATTGAACCCAGGGTCACATGCGTGCTAGGTAAGTGCTTCATCTTTGAGCTACATCCTCAACCCAGAAAAAGTTTTTTTTTTTGCTTTTTTTTTTTTTAAGAGTTCATACTGTTTGACTGAATCATAAATACATTTTTATAATTCAGAAATGTTTAGTTTGAAGAAAAAAAATCCCCAAACAAGCATTCTTTTGTCATTTTTACCTTTCTTATTTCTGTTTTCTCTCACATGGGGGTGTTTACATTTGTTTAGACTTAGCATGGAAAAATGGTAATCTGGGAATACTCTTTTGTAAAATACTAATTAAATGCGGAAAGTGATAAATTCCTGTTTTAAAACATTTGGACTAGTCATTGAAAATTACTATTTTCTGAAGGGCAGTATGTTAGAAACAGAAATAGGCAGCATCTGAATTTATTAAATATCATGGCCCAAGTGTGATGGATATGAAATTGATGCTATGAAGCATGAATGAATTTATTAGATGATTATTGGTGACATAAGGTTTCACAAGGACTTGGCTAGGTCTAGGGATACGAAGATGAATAAGATAATGGATTTTCTTGCCTTTGAATTGTTCTATAGTAGGAGAGGCAGACTATTCAAAGAACAATTCCAAAGTTGTTCTATGAGTACTAGGCCATGGCAAGTGCAATGGGAGTTAATCAGGTGGGGATTCCAGTAAGGAAAACATCTGCAATGGCCTAGAGGAGCTTGAAATATGACATCTTTGGAGAACTAGGAGGAGAAATGGCTGGTAGATTAAAAAAAAAAAAAGAAGAAGAAGAAGGTAGGAAGGTAGGAGAGTCAGATCACTGTGGGTACCAAGGTCAATAAGATGACACTTAAGGGTTTTACATGTGAAAGGGATGTAATCAGTTTTGTGTTTTTCAAAGATTCATTTGGTTGTCCAGTGGAGAATGGATTAGAGAAGGTCAAGAATGGTTTGGAAAAAAACAGTTAGTTATGTGCTATAGTTGCCCAGGTCAGAAATAATGGTGAGATACATTTAAACAGATGTTGATAGAAGTAGAATTGAAAAAGGAGAGCATTTTGTAAGCAGGAAGTAGGTTCGGGGAAGAGACCAGTCAAGATTGATACCTAAGCTTCCAGCTTGAGCAGTAGAGTCAAAGTTGGCACTGCCCATCAAGTTAGGAGATTCAGGAGGATCAAGCTAAGAGAGAAGATGCCAAGTACTGTTTTGGAAATATTCAGTGTGTATGTCCAAGAGTTATAGGAAGAACACTCTAGTGGGCAGGTGAAAATAGTCCTATAGTTTCTTTATTCTAAACCTTTTATGGTGCCTCAGGAAAGATCAGAATCATCCATATTCTTTAGTGGTATCTTAGGCTTCTCACTCTTGAGAAGTGTATATCTATTCCTACTCATTTAAGATTGATCTTACCCACTAGACTGGAGAAAGTTTTGTGATGAGAAATGGATGTTGTGTGTTTTGCTTACTACTACATTTCTCAGTATTTAGGACAATGTTTGCAACATGGCAATCACTTCAGAAATATTTATTGGATGATAAATAAAGGAGAGATTTCTAGATTGAAGGCAGATTTGGGAGCCATCAGCATATACAACTGGAAATATTTTAGAAACATTATAAATTCAGTTAATTAGTCCATAACCAGGATCCATAAATGTGAATTTTCATTTATTTCTGTAGTCTAATACTGGGACATTTTAAGCAATATTTGAGCAAAGTGCATAATGTTTAAAGAGAAAATAAATAGCTATCAGTTTATTTCTGCTGTCTTATATGCTACTCACATTCTTTGTACTGTAGGGCTTTTTACATATATAAAAAATGGCAAGATTATTCTAACATTTAATAGGAATATTGCTTGGTATATCCAAATATATTAAATTTCTATTTGGATATTTGAATGAAAAATAATGACCACTAACAGAAGCATTTACTTTTAATCATGTTAACTATAGAATAATCAATTACATTAAGAGAAGTCTCCAATTTTACAAGATTGAGTTTTGGTAAAATATATCTAATGCTACCTTCCTTCTTCTAACTATATAAGTATCATCTACTACAAGTAGAAATTTCTCTTATTTGGTAGAGATGAAGAGCCTGGTCATAGAAGAAATGTTTTAAGTTTTGAAAGAAATTCTTTTAAAATGTATGGATCCTTACAAAGCATAGCTTTTTAGAAGTGAGGTATTATATAACAGATGGGAGTTTAATGAAGGAAAGCACAGTTTGTAACAGGTTCATTGTTTCATATGCTCTGGATCACTAAATTGGCAGGTAGAGATGAAAGGTGCATTAAAATGGACGTCCCGAAAATTATAGAATTCTCTCAAAGGAATACAGTCTTTAATTTTGAATTATGCAGCTGATTTTAATGAATTGGAAGTCACAATGCATAACCTTTCTCTGACGCAGGGAGGAACTGTGAACTGTGCAAGGATTACTTTTTCCGACAAGTGGGTGCAGATCCTTCAGCCATTGATGTTTGCAAATCCTGTGATTGTGATAAAGCTGGCACTAGAAACAGGAGCCTCCTTTGTGATCTGGTGAGTTTTTTTCCATATTGAAGATAAAGAATGGCTTTCTTTTCCAGAAAGTACTTTTGAGAGATATGGCCCCTGTGCAATGGCAGACCATATTTTCCAAGAAGTCCTCTGTTTGTGTTTGCATTTTATAGAGCTCCTTTCTCACTTAAGGAGGGGTCTTGTGCAATGTTTATCATAGACATGAAATATGGCACTACTAAAAAGGTTCATTGTAGTTTAAATTTTGCAAATGTCGCAAAATTGGAGGATGAGAGTTCCAAGTAAACTGGAAAGTAAACCAAGAATATGTCTGAAATTGTTGATAAATTAATACTCATAAATGATTAATAAATAAGAAATTTCCCCAAAGTTCCATGGAAGATAGTACAGCAAAGTCACTTATGTGAATATCCAAATGGAAGTCATGATAACCCTACTTCTAATTTTCTTATTCCAATTTTTCTCTTAACATGAAAGTTCAATGGATTTTTATGGTTTTTAAATATTCTTATTACCTATATTACAAATACTGATATATACCTACTTAAATGTAGATTCAAACTAACTTGGGTCCATATATCCTATCTCAAGCCAAAGCAGAAGCTCCATATTTAAAGGGGGGTCTTTAGCTAAAGTTTTTATCTATTCTTAGTGAAAATTCTGAAAATAGTTAAACAAAAATATGTTTTGAAGAAGCAATTCCATTATATTAATTTTTAATAATTACATATTCTGTTATAAATAATTTAGAATACAGTGGCGAGGAGCATAAACTGCAATCTAGTTACAAGTACTTTTTGTAAACAATAAGCTCAAGACAAAAACACGTTTGTTATATAATTTTGAGCATGCATGCAAAACTGTTTTTCCACTATAAAAGAAAAATATAAACTAGGACAAAATATATATTTTAAAGCCCTAAGAGTAACTATAGTATGTTAATAAGAGGATATCATATGCTTTATTAAAAAGATGAAGAGTAAAAGAATAAACAATGACAGTTTCAACTATTTTTTTTAAATTAATTTTTATTGTAGGTTGTTCAAAACATTACATAGTTCTTGATATATCATATTTCACACTTTGATTCAAGTGGGATATGAACTCCCATTTTTACCCCTTATACAGATTGCAGAATCACATCAGTTGCACAACCATTGATTTACATATTGCCATTCTGGTGTCTGTTGTATTCTGCTGCCTTTCCTATCCTCTATTTTTATTTTATGCTATCAAAGGGCTGTTTGCTCAGAAAGAGTCATAGTACAATCATTTATTTATGGATTAGTAAATTCTGACTGCATCTTCATATACCTTATCTTTATATATCTACCATGAACTTTCAGAACAGTTGTCTTGCTTGTCATTGAAGCCACAATTCAAATTTTGATAAATTTAAAAAAAAATCTCTACTTACCAAATAATTACACAATAAGTCATTGTCAAGTCGCTGTTTTTCACATCTCTCCATGTTATTTTTATTATAGTCTTTGTTAATTTGTTTACTTACTCTAACATAAACAGAATTGTCTCAAATAATAGCACCTAATAAATATTTATTGAAAAAATACTGGAGGAGTGAAGAGAGAGTCTGCCTGAGCCCTGATGTCTTGGATTAAAAAAAAAATTCATTGAAACATAATATTTGTACATCCAATGGGGTACATTATGGTAACCTGATACATGTATATTATGTGTAAAAATAAAACTAGGGTAAAAAGTGTTTCCATCAATGATTTTTATGTAATGGGAATTTCATACTGTTCTATGTCACGTTGATATACAGATTGTTTTAAACTAGTCATTACCCTACTGTGCTGTTAAAAAAAAAGAAAAAGAAAAAAGAAAGAAAGAAAGTGAAGGGAGGACCTAATTATTCCACTGTAACCGTATTTTGGTGCCCCTTCCTGAGTTTCTTTCTATCCTTCTTTGTGTCTTACCTGTTTCTAGTGACCACTATTCTATTCCATTCTTCTCTAAGGTAAATTTATTAATTTCCACAAATGTGAGAATGTGTGACATTATTTGTTCATATGTCTGGCTTATTTCAGTTAATAACCTCCAGTTTTATCTACATTGCTGCAAATGACAGGGTAATGTATCCTGTCTTTACAGCCAAATATATTCCATTGTGTATATAAACCACATTTTCTTTATTCATTTGTTTTTGGTTTTTGCTCAGGATTGCTTTTGCTACTCTCGTTTTTATGTGATTTCACATGAATTTAAGGATTTATAAAATTCTGTATACAAAATCATTGGTATTTTGATAGGAATTGCATTGAATTTATAGATTGCTTTTGGTAGTATGGCCATTTTTAAAAATATTAATTTTGCCTATCCATGAAGATGGAAGGTCTTTCCATCACTTATTATCTTATTTAATTTCTTTCTTTGTTATTTTATAAGTTTTATTGTAGATGTTTATTACCTTCTAGGTTAAGTTTTTTCCTAGGTATTTTATGTTCTTGAAGCTATTGTGAATGGGATTATTTTCTGGATTTCTTTCTTAGTGGGTTCATTATTGTTGTATAGGAAAGTTACTAATTTTTGATTGGTATATGTTGATTTTGTTTTCTGTTACTGTGCAATATTTGTTTTTCAAATCTAAGGTCTTTTAGTATGGTTCTTAGGGCTCCCTAAATATAGAAGCATCATTTGTTAATATGGATAAGTTGACTTTCTTCTTATTTGTATACCTTTAATTTCTTTCTCTTGCCTTATTGCTGTGGCAAAAATTTCAAGTTTTATATTGAATAAGAGCAGTGATGGGAGATAGCTATGTCTTGTTACTGATTTTATAGGAAATAATTTCAGTTTTTCCCCATTCAGTATAATATTTGCTATGGGTTTGTTGTATATAGCTTTTAGTATGTTGAAATCTGATCCTTCTACACATGGTTTTTATCATGCACATATGTTGAATTTTATCACAGGCTTTTTTTCTGTGTCTATTGAGATGATCTTATGATTTTTTTATCTTTGATTTTTTCATGTTCTGTATTAAATATATTGGTTTAAATATCTTGAATCATTCTTGCATTCCTGTAATGAAATTAACTTGATCATGGTGTATGATCTTTTGCATATATTGTTGAATTTTATTTGCATATATTAAGAATTTATATCTGTGTTCATCAGGATATTGCTGTACATTTTTGTTTTTGTTCTTATCAGTTTGGGATAGCAGGGTAATAATGGCTTTATGGAATAAGTTTGAGAGAGTTACTTCCTTTTCTATTTTATGCAGTATTTTGAGGAATATTGATATTAGCTTTTCAAAAGTCAGACAAAATTCACTTGTGAATCCAACTAGTCCTGAGCTTTTCTTTGGTTGGAGATTCTTTATTGCTACTTCAGCCTCATTGCTTGTTATTAATATATTTAGGCTTTTTATATTCTGTTGGTTTGATTTTGGAAGGTCATATGTGTCTATAAATTTTTCCATTTCTTTGAGATTTTCTAATTTATTTGCATATAATTTTTCAAAAATTTCTTACTGGTATCTATACAAATATCTTCATTTTGTCTGTACTATTATTTATTTGGGTATTTTCTTTCTTTTAGGTTCTTTGTCCAATGGTTTTTCATTTTTGTTAATTATTTCAAAGAACTCAATTTCACTTATTCTTTGTATTATAATTTTAGACTGTATTCATTTATTTCTTCTCTGATCTTTATTATTCTTTTCCCTTAACTAATTTTGGGTTTGGTTGGATTCTTTTTTAAGACTGTGAGATGCATCATTAGATCACTTATTTATGATCTCTTTTTTTTTAATTTATTTATTTTGTAATACTGAGTCTTGAATCCAGGGGCACTCTACCACTGAGCTATAGCTTCAGCCCTTTTTATTTATTTGTTTTTATTTTGAAACAGGAGATTTCTAAGTTGCTGAGGTTGGCCTCAGACTTGTGATTTCCCTGTCTCAGCCTCCTGAGTCACTGTGATTACAGACATGTGCCACCATGGCTGGCTGTTTATTTAATATAGGAACTTATACCTGTAAATTCCCTCTTAGAACTGCTTTCACTATATCCAGAGGAATGGGTATGTTGCATTTCCGTTTTCATTTGATTCTAGGAATTTTTTAATTTTCCCTGATTTCTTCAGTGACTCAACTGTCCAATCAGAAGTATAGTGTTCAATTTTCATCTGTTTGTATAATTTTTATAGTTTCTCTGTTAATTTCTAGTCTCGTTCAGTTATGATTTCATGAGTTGAAACAAATTATTTCCTTTTTTGTATTTGATAAAACTTGCTTTGTGGCCTAAAATATGAAATGTTTAGGGGAAATTTCTATTTGGTGATAAAAAGAATATGTATTCTGCAGCTGTTGAAAGTAATATTCTGTAGATGTCTGTTAAGTCCATTTAATCTATAATGTAATTTAACTCTGATGTTTCTTTGTTGATTTTTTGGCCTGGAAGATCTATCTATTGATGAGAATGAAGTCTTGAAGTCACTCAACTTTATTATCCTGGGCCCTACCTCTCTCCTTTTATGTCCCATAGTTTTTATTTCACAAAATTAGGTGCTCTAACATTCAGTGCATATATGTTGATAATCATTTTTTCTTGAAGAATTGCACCCTTAATATGTAGTGAATCTTGTCTTTCTTGATCAATTTTGCCTTGAAGTCTATTTTGTTAAATAGAAGTATAGCTATTCCTGTTTGCATTCAGATTCCATTTGATTTGAATATTATTGTTACTCCTTTAACTTCAGTTTGTGTATGTGTTTGCCAGTGAGGTGAGTTTCTTGCACGCAGAAAACAATTGTTTTTTTTTTTTTGTTTGTTTGTTTTAATTTTAATTCAGCCAGCTAGTCTGTGTCTTTTAACTGTAGAATTAAGACCATTTATAAGTTAGCATTATTATGGAAAGCATTGTACTAGTTCCTGTAATTTTGGTAGTTTTCTCTTGCATTATTTTCCTTAATTTATGCAGCTATTTATTTGTATATTCTTTGAAGCAATTGATAATTTCAGCAATCTTTTTAATTATGTCTGGAATTTCCTTTACTTTGATATTTTGGAGTCAGTTTCAGTTATTTCTCTTCGGAAGAGACATTTTGTCTTATTTTTTTCATTTTTTTTTTTGTGTGTGTTTATATGTTGAGGTTTGTGCATCTGTTGGGACAGATATATCTTTCACTTTTATCTGAGGGTGTTCTTAGTGAGTAGCTGTTCTTTGAGAACTGGGTCCCTAGAACCAAATAGAGGAAAAATACAAACTATGTTAAAGTCAAACTAAAGGGTGGGGGATGTGCCTCAAGTGGTAGCATGGTCACCTAGCATGCGTCAAGCACTGGGTTCTATTCTCAGCACCACATAAAAATAAAATAAAGATATTGTGTCCACCTTAAAAACTAAAATAAATAAATAAATATTTGGAAAAAAAGACAAACTAGATATAGAAGTATACTGAAAACCACTTAAAACTAAAAACTAAACCACCAGCAATAATAAAAGAAAAGAAAGGGGGAAATATTATGGAATAAGTTAGTAAGTTAAAAAATTGATAAAGGTAAAATTAAAAATAACAAAATAATTAAAAAGGGGGACAGAGGAGGAAGAGAAAGAAGGAGCAAAACTTGAAAGGAGGAAAGAAAATGAGAAAGGGGAGGGAAAGTGAGAAGAGAGTAAGAGACAAAAAGTTCAATTAAAGAATAAAAAGCATAAACATAGAAAAGGAAAGAAAGAAAAACAAGTCCAAAAATGTTTTTTCCTGATATGCTAGGGTTGGAGACATTTCTTTTGGGGATGCATAATATTGGAATCTGCCAGGTAATCATCCTGGGTATTAACTTGGCACTGGGTCCTTTTTGGAAGTTATCTCTGCTCCCTCCAAAAGCTTGTTCTTTGTAGGCAGAACTCTTTTCCACATTTCCCTCTGGGTTAATGGTATGTTGTCTGCATCCGGGCTGCATTCACTCTACAGACTGGGAGGAGGCCAGGGGAAGAAAGAAAGAGAGAATAAATATCTGGAGTTATGTCTAGCCCAACTAGTTCATGACATGGGCCAGGCAGGTGTCCACTCATTGCCAATCCCCTCCCACCAGTATGTGCAGCTTAGGGCATAGCAAGTGTCCAAGGTAACCTGTATCCCCAAAGATGTTAGGGAATGGGAGAAGCAAACAAACCCATGAATTCTGTGCTGGAGCGGGTAGCCCCAGGAACCAAGCAACCTACTAACCCACATCTTAGTGGTTTCAGTCCTGCCCCCTAGTACACACATGTGATAGGTCCACAGTCCTTGGAACAGATGGTGGTACCTCTGACGACCATTTCCTCTGTAGCCCAAGTTACCTACTACTTAAACTTCTCAGTGAGACTTCCCTTCTCCATGACTATCTTTGCCATCTTCCATCCAGTCTCTGCAGTTGGGTATTCCTAGGGACCCTAAATTGTAATTGTTCTGAGTATTCTGATCTAAATAGCTCAGTCCCAAATAATAGCCATCCCATCCCCTCTTCCAACATGGTTTTCATTAGAGCACTCAGAGAAATGGAGAGTGATTCATTGGATTTCTTCTCCAAATCTAGTCTGCAATCCAGAAGGATTCACTTTCAGCCCAATTCCATGCTCTGGATTTAAGTCTTGAAGGAATTGTGGGGTTTTTTTCTGTGTTAAGATTGCTAGTTCTTAGTTTATCCTTGGAGTTCACCTGTACTCTGTAGGCTTGCCTTGAGCTTGTGAATCAAGTTCCCCCTCCCTCTGGGGAACTGAGGTTGAAATTATAGACTGCTTCATATTTATCTGAGTTGCTTTTCTGCTTCTCTGTGCTTTTATCATTCTCTTCTCTTTGTTTTTGATTCTTAGACCTCTTTTTCCTTTCTCGACCTCAAAAATTGTTTCATTTCACTCACATTCATGTGAAGGAAACATCTACTTTGCAAATTTCTATTTTGCAAAATTGAATCTGTCTTTTGATTGGTGAATTTAATTCATTTTACATTCAAGGTTGTTTTTAGTATGTTTAAATTTTCTTCTGTTACTTGTTACTTGTTTTCTGCTTGTTTTGCATATATTCGGGTTTTTTCCCTCTTATTATTGCTATCATTTTTTAAATTTGGTAGTCTTCTATCATACTTGGGTTTGGTTTTTTTCTCTATTTCATGTATACATTCTACTAGTGAGTTTTGAATATTTGTGCCTTCATGGTGATGGTTTTCATTGTTTTGTTTCTAGTATAGAACTCCATTACACATTTCTTATAAGGTTGGTCTTGCAGAGATAAAGTCTCTCAATCTCTGCGCATGTGGGAAATACTTTATTTCATCTTTTTTTGGCAGGGTAATATTATCAGGTATAATATTCTTGGTTCTTGGTTGGTAGTGACCCGCCCTCTTTCAGTACTTTGGATACACCATTCCATTTTCTTCTGCACTCTAAGCTTGATGCTAAGAAATCTGCTGTAAGTCTTAAGGAGCAATCTTTTTTTTATGACTTTATTCTGTGTTCTCTCCTTTTAAGAATTCTCTCTTTGTCATGTCCAAGTGACATTTTTGCTATAATATGCATCGGTGAAGGTCTATTTTGGTGAAATCTAGTTGGAGTCCTTTGAGTTTCTTGTATGTGTATGTCCACATCTTCTTGAAGTTTTGGGAAATTTCAGCTGTTGTTTCATGAAATAGGCTTTTGGTGCCTTTTCCCTTTTATTCACCTTCTGGAATTACTATAGTGCAAATAATTGTTCACTTAACACTGTCCCATAAGGTTTGTGACCTCCTCTTCCTCCTCCACCTCATCCTCCTCCTTCTCCTTCTTTTTTAAGAATTTAACCTTTATTTACTTTTATTTATTTATTTTTATGTGATACTGAGGATCAAACCCCAGTGTCTCACCAGTGCAAGGCAAGTGCTATACCACTGAGCCACTACCCCTGCCCCTCTTCATTCTTTTTAATATTTTTTTTCTTTTTATCTGACTGTATTAGTTCAAAATATGTGTCTTCAAATTCAGAAATTCTTCTGCCTGCTTGTAGCCTACTGTGTATCTTTAATTTCACTGATTGATGTTTTTAACTCCAGTATTAATGATTGGTTCTTTTTTGGTGACTTCAATCCCTTTAGTGAATTTCTCACATATATACAGAAATTTTCTCCTTATTTCTTTGTATTGTCTCTCTGTATTATTATTCATCTCACAGACTTTTCTTAAGATTGTTATTTTGAATTCTTTTTCAGGCATTTATAGATTTCCTTCAAATAAGGATTCAGTTTTGGAGAATCACTGTTTTCCTATTTCATGTTTCTTCTCATGTCCTTGAGTGGATGTCTATGCATTTGATATAATGTTTGCCCTTCTAATTTTATGGAGTAGCTTCTATAGGATTTTTTTTTAAGATAGGATGTCAGTTGGGTAGGCACTTTGCTTTTGGTTAGAGTGAAGCTTGAAAACTCAGAAATATAGTTTTTGTTATTTACTTATCTTTGATGTTAACAACGTCTCTCAGTGCCTCTAGACTGCAATAGTTTAAGAAGGTAGTTATGTGACTTTAGGTACACATAGCTTCTAAAGGTATGTGTCCACAGGCTCCTCAGAGTTGAGTATTCTGACATTGGTGCTTGGGGAGGCATCTGCCACAGTCTTGGTGGTATGAGATGTGGGCATGACTGTTCCAAGGTCCCTTTTGTCAATCACAGGTGAAACCAAGTGGTATGATACAAGCAACCGTGGTCCCTATGATACATAATATGAAAGAGACATTCCCTAGTACATCAGGATGAATGTGGAAGATGTCTAGGCCTGTGGTACTAGCAAACATAGCTCTGAATCTACAGGATGGAATGGGACCTTCCCCGGACCCTAGGGTTGGGGGGCAACAACAGGTGATGTTGATATCTATGATACCAGTAACTAGACTTGAGTTTGTAGAAAACTAAGGGGACTGTCCCTAGGTACTGCGGGGGTTGACTAAAGTTGTTACTGGAGTTGTAGTATTGTTATGTCCTTTCATGGAGCTCTGATGCCCAGATGGTACCTTCCACATATCCCAAGGGACAAGCACAAGTAATGTCAGCATCTGAAACCTAAAGTCTCTGGGCTATGAAGTGGAACATCACTAAGTCTTGTGGTTTGAGTATGGGTGGTACCAGGTTTTATGGATTTGTTATCGGTGGTTCAGAGTTGTGTATTATGATTGGTAATGTCCCTAGGTCACTTAATAAAGTGCTGGTAGCTACAAGCTTTGTGTCATTGGTAGCCATGGGTCTGGAGTTATAGGACAAGAATGGAATTTTCCCCTGGTCCCCAAGAACAAACATGGGTAATGCTTGTTTTTTTCATTCCAGCAATTGGAGTCCCAAAGGTGTAGAGTGGAAAGGGGACCTTTCCTAGTTTCCACTGGGTGAATGCAGATAAAGCCAGGGGATGGGGCTTCTGGTAGATGTGTTCCTGGAACTGTGTGGAACATAGATGGGATATTTCCTAGCTCCCGGTCAGCAAGAATAAGTGAAACTAAGACTTTGCACTATAGCTGCATTCTCAATGATATGGGCTAGTTTTATTAAGTTCGAGTAGAAGTGGAGCATGCAACTATAGCAGCCACTGATCCTGAAGCTGTAGGTTGATGAGGGGTTGTTTTCCACTTAGTGAGGTATGTACCATGCCCAGACTTCTGACAGTATGAAGGGACCCACTGCCAGGGCTAAATAAATCAAAATGGGCTCCAGCTGTGGCTGTTGTAGCAGCTTATATTCTGGGGATTGAGGGTACACAGAGTGAGTTCCTTATTTGGAACAGAGCAATCCCTCTTACACCAGCCAGTTTCCAAACTGAATTTAAAGCTTGTGAGGACTGGGATTCTCCTATAGGTAGGATGATTGACTTGCTGCTATTATTGGGACCACTGGCACTTCTCTGCTTACATTTTCCCAGCATGTATGAGATGTGGACATGACTGTTCTGAGGTATTCTTCCTCCTACCAGAGAGCCAAGTTTAAAAGTATAACTTGCTTTGTTCGTTTCTCCTGGTTGCCTTACTGACTCTGTGCTTCTTAGAGTTTCCTTAACTTGCTTGTCTATTTACAGAGTTCTCCCTCACTCTCCTCAAAATATTTTTTTTTCTCTGCTGCCCTTGCTCTTCTTCTCTGTGACAGATTCATGCACAGGATACCTCTATCAGCATATTGACCCCATTATCTCATAGATTGTTGTTCAGAATGGTCATTAAATAATCTTAGCATCATGTAAAATTGTCACTTAGAGGACAGTTTTTTTTCTCACTGAAGATGTAAGTTTATGTAAGCTTGGTATAGAGTAGTGAAAGATTATGCACTAAAAACCTAACTAACTGTCAAAACCCATGTGAATTCAAGTATGGCAGATTTGTCTGTCAATCTCACAAGTCAGATGGAAGTATAAGTATTTACAAGAAATAAAAGTAAAATTTTTCTGAACCCAAATTTATATTTCAAGTTCATTTCAATGAAGTGGTAGACAGTTTGGGGTAGTTCTTCACAAATATTTAGGAATGGATTATTCCAGGCAAAAAAATTCCACTCTGGTCAATTTCAGCCGACTAATGAGATATCATTGAATATGGATTTTGAAAGAGACATTCTCTAATGTGCTATTACAAGCCAGTTCAGACTGTTCCAGCACATTTCTAGCTTTAGAACCTTTCCCTTACCTCTTGTATGATGGGTTTAATTCTTGAGTGGAATTGTAGAAGGGTAAGCCAAAGCAATTACTTTTTTAAATGTGGATCCTTTCTGGACTTCGATGTTATTTGTTTATCCAAACAACCCTTGAGGGTTCCTTGATATAGAGAAAGGCCTTTCCCTATCAGTTATATAGGTAACCTAAGAGATCTAGTGAAGAGCAAGAATTTCTAACCCTGTCCAGTGGTACAGGAAGACTCACTTTCACTAGGTATCAGTGGGAAAACTTGGCTTCCATCTTAACTGACAATACAAGACAGAATTCCCTTTTTATTCGCTGAAAGGCCTAACCAAAACAGAAGATTTTTCCAAAGATCCAGAGCTTTTGACATCAAAATATACAGGTTTCAGTAAAAAGAAGAAAAGAATAATTTATGAAGAACTAAGAAGAGAAAAAAAAGAATAAACAAAATTAGCACTAACATGATAAAAAAAAAAAGTTAGAATTGTAGGATTTTAAAGCATCCATCAGAACTGTGACCAAAGTACCAAACATAGACAAAAGAGAAAAGAATTATTTTGACTTATGATTTTTGAGGTTTGGAGGCATGATTAGATGGTTTCGTGGCTCTGAGCCAGAGGTGAGATAGACCATCATGGTGGAAGGGCATGGCAGAAGAATGCTGCTCAGTTTATGATAGCTAAGTAAGAAATAAGGGAGTAGAGAAGGGGACAGAGATAAGATAAACCCTTCCCAGGCATGCCCCCTGTTACCTCCTTTCTCCAAGAAGATTCTACTTTCCAATAATCCATTCCAATTATGATATTTTATTTTTGTCTTTTGACAGTACTGAGGATTAAATTCAAAGGTGCTAGTCAACTGAACTATACCCCTAGTCATATATATATATACACATACATACACACACAATATATTATATATTGTATATATATTATTTATTATATATTGTATATACATAATATATATATATTATTTTGAGATGGAGTCATTAAATTGTCCAGCTTGGTCTCAGAACTGAAAATCCTCCTGCCTCAGCGGCCCCTGAGTAGTTAGGATTTTAGTCATGTGTCACTGTACCCACCCTATTCAAATTATTTTTTTTCATTTTTAATTTTTTTTATTAGTGAAGTACAGTTATACATAATATGTGGGTCCATTCTGACATAATCACACATGCATGAAATATGATTTGCTGCACTTCTGTTTCTAGTACTTCTTCCTTTCCTCCCCTTTCCCTTCCTTTTTCTCCTTCTGCTACTCTACTGGTCTTCCTTCTCTTTATATAGAATTTTAAAAAGTGGTACTTTATAGATATACAGAAAGATGAAATCTTTATTCATATGTGTACATAGCACTTTGTTCAGTCCCATCCCACTGTTTCTTTCTTTTCCCATCCATGCTTCCTTCCCGCCTATCCATTTGGTCTGCTCTGCTGATCTCTTTTTAATTTTCATTGGTTTAATTCTGCTTCCCACCCCCCTTATTTTGGTCTAGCTGCTACATATGGGAGAAGATATTCAACTGCTGAGTTTCTGAGCCTGGCTTAATTCAGTTATCATGATGTTCTCTAGTTTTATTCATTTACCAGAAAATACCATAATTTTAGTTTTGTGACTGAGTAAAACTCCATTGTGAATATATACCACATTTTCTTTATCTATTTATCTTTCAAAGGGCATCTGAGCTGATTCCATAACTTGGAATTGTCCATCAAATTCATTAATCCATGGATGAGGCTAGAATCCTCATGATCCAATCATTTCCTTTTTGAAAGCCTCACCTTTAGATGTTGCTGATTAGGGACCAAATACTCTATAGATGAGCTTTTGTGGGACATTCTAGATTTAAACTATAACAGGAACACACTAGAAAAAAAATAGTCTCAGCAAAGAAATAGAAGATATAAATAAGAACCAGGTTGAAATTTTAGAATTAAAAAAATTCCATGACTAGAATTAAAAAAAAAAAAAACTCAATGGATGGATCAATGAATAAGTAGACTAAGAACAATGGGCAGAATGGAAGACACAAAGAAAAGGATTAGTGATCTTGAATGTAACACAATAGAAATTACCCAATCTAAACAGCACAAATAAAATAGAGTGAAGCAAAAGATGAACATGGCATTAGGGACCTGTGAGATATAACTTTCAGGTCATGAAAGTCTTAGAAAAAAAGACTACGGAAGATGGGTGTGTTGAAACAGTTGAAGACACAATGTCTGAAAATTCTAAAATTTAACAAAATATTTTCAACCTAGACTCTCAAGAAAATTAATGAACTCTTAACAATATAAACCAAAAGTAATCTACTCTAAACACATTTTAGTCAAGTTTCTGAAAACAAAAGAAAAAGTAAAAGCAGCTGGAGAGTAGTGGTATATCACCTATTGGAGTAAAATCAATTTGAAAGACAGCTGATAATTTCTCATCAGAAACTGTAGAGGTCTGGGCTGGGGATGTGGCTCAAGTGGTAATGTGCTCGCCTAGCATGTGCGGGGCGCTGGGTTCAATCCTCAGCACCACATAAAAAATAAAACAAAAATGTTGTGTCCACAGAAAATATTTAAAAAAGTTCTCTCTCTCTCTCTCTCTTAAAAAGAAGAAACTATAGAGGTCAGGAGAAGGTGGACAGAATTTTTCAAATGCTGAAATGAAGAGAATAATCAACCTGGAGCTCTATAGTAGTGAAAATATGCTTCAAAAATGAGGAAGTGCAGATATTCTCAGATGAAGGAAAATTACGAGGATTTGTCACCAGCATATCTATTGGCTAAAAGATTTTCTCTGAACAGAAAGAAAGCATAAAAGGAGGAAGGTTTAAATGTCAGGAAATAATGAACTTCAGAGAGAGTTAAAATATTGATAAATGACTTTTCCTTCTATTTTTTCTATTTGTTGGTTGAAACAAAAATTATATATATATTTTTTTCATGTAGTTCCCAACATATCAAAAGTAATGTTTCAGATAACTATATTTAAAATGGAGGGGAAAATAATATAAATGGAACGTTTTTCCACTCTTGACTGGAAATAATTTAAAAACAGAAATGTTTGATATATTATGTATATATAATACATTGCCTAGAACAACTACTAAACAAACCATCCAAAATATATTCTCAAAATATTGCATATTAATAAAAATGGAAATCTGAAATATGTTCAAGTAACTCATTGGCAGTAAGAAAAAGTAAAAGTTGTAGAAAGAATGAAAAAGGTTCTACTTTACCAATGTTAGCATGAAGGAAGTTAAGAGTTGCTATACTAATATTAAATAATGTAGATTTCAAAAATTTCTAGAGACCAACATTACCTAATGATAAAAGAGTCATTTAAGCAAGAAGATTATAAATCCTCAATGCATATGTACCAAACAGCAGAGTTGCCAAATTTATGAAGAAAAAACTGATAAAAATGAGAACAAACAGAAAAACCCACAGTGGAAGCTTCAACATCCTCCTTTCAACAATTGATAGGACAATTCAACAAAAAATCAGCAAAAGTAATATAACTAAATAATACCTTTAACTATTAATAATTATGTAACAATGAACAATGAACAGCAGAATATGTACATACAATGTTTATATACCAATATAGACAATATCCTGGATTATCAATAAAACCTCAGCAAATATTTTTAAAAAACCAAAACCATAAAGGAGGGTATATATGTTGACTACAAAAAAAAATCAAAGTAGAAATAAACAACATAAGGGTAAGAAATATCTTCAATTGCTTGAAAACAAGACAAACATTTTACCACAGTTCAAAGAAAATGAATCAATAGGAATGTAAAAAGAAACATTGAACTGAACAAAAATTATAATGCAACATATTAAAAATTATGTGATAAGAAATTTTGTACCATTATGAGCTTACTTTAGAAACCAGAAAATATCTCAATAATCTAGATGTCCACTTTAAAAAAAGAACAAAATAAACTAAAAGCAAGAAGAATAAAGGAAATAGTAAACAGTGGAGCAGAAGTCAATAAAGTTTAAAACAAAATAATCAATGATAAACTCTGGAAAGATCTTTGGAAAGATCAACAAAATTGACCAACCTCTACCAAGACTGACAAAAAAGGAGAAAATATAGATTACTAATAGCAGAATTTAAACAGGAATACGACTAAAGATCTTGCTGATATTAAAAAGATAATGTTTGGGCTGGGAATGTGGCTCAAGCGGTAGCGTGCTCCCCTGGCATGCGTGCGGCCCGGGTTCGATCCTCAGCACCACATACAAACAAAGATGTTGTGTCCGCCTAAAACTAAAAAATAAATAAAATTTTTCTCTCTCTCTCTCTCTCTGTCTCTCTTAAAAAAAAGATAATGTTAACTTTATACATGTATTATAACTTAGGTGAATTGGAGGTCCTGTTACAAAAGCAAAATTTGCCACAGCTCACTAATACCCAAAATAACTTAGAATAGCCCTACAGCTAATAAGGTAATTGAACTTGTAATTTAACAACTTCCAAAAAAGAAATATCCACACCCAGATTACTGAAGAATACTACTAAACCATTAGAGTGATTAATGCCAGTTCTTCATCTCTTACAGAAAAAGGAGAGGAAGGAATACTTCCTAATATAACTTATCAAAGTTTATCAAAACCAGGTAAACGTGGTACATAAAAGAAAATTATAGACCAACACCTATATTTTATGAATATATTTATTCATATATTTAATTTATTAATATAGATACCAAAATTCTTAACAAAATTTTGGCAAATAGAAGACAGCAACATGAAAATAATAATTATGAACAAATACCAGTGTGGTTTTATTCCAGGATTGCAATACTGGTTCAGTATTTGAAAATCAACCAATATAATTTACCTTGTTAACAGGCTGAAGACAGAAAACCACATTATGATAATAGGGACATAAATATTTGTTGGTAAATTTCAATATCCCATCACAGCAAACTAACTAAAGTAACGAAGAACATCCTTCATTTGGGAAAAAATTGCCATAAAAAAAACTACCTACAGATGACATCCTACTTTCAAATTAAAGACTAAATGCTTTCTTGTAAAATCAGAAATGAGACAAGGATATCCACTCTCAGTACTGGTATTCACTTCAGTACATAGTGGTTTAGCAATCACAATAAATCAAGGAAAGGATATAAAAGGCACACTAATTAGAAAGGAAAAAATAGAATTGTTGTTATTTGCATTGACATGATCATCTATGTAGAAAATCACAAGTAATAAAAAAAAAACTTCTAGAACTAATAAATGAGTTCCATGAAGTTTCATAATATGAGATCCACATCTAAAAATTCTATTTCTAAATTCTAGTTTTGAGCATTTGGACACAAAAATCAAATATTCCGTATTGCTTAAGATATGTATGTGTATGCTAAGAATATGTATTTAGATGCTATCATCCACAAAAATCTGATAAAAGAAAGCAAACGAAGATCTAAAGAGAGAGCTGTTTTATATTAATGGATTGGAAGACAGCATAGAAAAAATGGTCACTTCCTTCCAAATTAACATATAGGATATTACAGGAAATTCTAGTCACTGTCCCAGTGAGATTTTTCTTTGTCAGTCTAGACAAATCACATCAAACTTTATGTGGCAATTTTAAAATGGCTAAAAAAGTTTTCACAAGATGGGAAATAAAAATGGGAAGTTTCTAATTTAAGAGCTTTATTTAAAAGTCTTATTTAAAAGCTTAATAGAATGAGTTTAATGCATTCCACTATTGTCATGCATTTAAAAAATAAATTTAAAAAATAAAAGGTTAATATATAGCTATAGTAATCAATATCATTGTATTATAGAAGGGATAAAAACATAAATAAACATTTATAAAGTAGGAAAATGAGCTATAGCCACACACAAGTATGGTTAACCAATTTTAGACATAGTTTAAAAGTCTAATATTCCTCAAAGTATTAAACACAGTTATGCCACGACCAAGAAGTTTCAGTCCTCTGTGTATATCCAAGTGAAAAACAAACATCTTCACAAAATCTTATTCATGAATGTAAAATCCAAATTATTATTAGTAGTCAAAATATAGAAATAATGTAAATATCTGTGAACCAATGAAATAAATAAATGATAAAATGGAATATAAAGACACAGTGGAATACTATTAAATTTATTCAACAGTAGAAAGAAGTGAAGTATTGCTACACACTATAATATGTACTAAAGTCTTAGAAATGAGAGCAGAGAAAGGAAAGGAGCAAATAAGAGGCCATTTTTTTTTGATGGTTATGTACATTTGTACTTTTCCATGTGGAAAAATAAAGTTTAAAATTTTATGAATTGAAAGACATCTTTAAACATGTTTTTTTTTGTTTAAAAAACATTTTTTGATTTAAATATTTTATGTTTCCAAATCTGCTGTTATTAGTTTTATAGTGGGTAAAAAATATTTTTATTAAATTTGATGTGTAGGCAGAGCTACATATAGGAAATGAATATGAATGTTAATAAAAGTGATAGCTTTGATGAATTTAAAACCTCTATATTGTTTATCTCTAAATCATGTACATATTTTACCTTAATTTTATTATTTTCTAATGCTATATACTTAGAGAGAGTATGGATTATCAGTACCCATGGAAATATTTTGTCAGGCATATATTGTGTAAAAAAAAAATGTTACTGGGATAAAAACTTACTGGAATAACAGAATACACACTAAAAAATGTTGTGAACAGTGTCAGAATTATAATCTGTAAAATTGAATTCAAGGACATTTTTTAAATTCATGAAATTGCAATCCTTAATAATATTAGGGAGCATACAAGGAAATTAGGCAGTAGTTCAAGTCTCATTTTGTTATAATAACTTAGGAATCAAGCCAGCCCCAAATGGCCCGAGTGAGTGCCTTGTGCGCTGTGGGTTCTGGAAGGGAACTTTCCCTTTGGCACTTGCCTTTTAAAACTCAATCCAATCTCATAAGATGTGGCATGTTTGCCATATTCTTCCATAAGAAATATTGTGATGCTTTCTTATGTGAATGCCAAGATCTTGAGAATGGCATGAAGTAATTCTCTGAGTCACTGAATCCTAAAAATACTCACGCTGAGGTCAAGAACAGCTAAAGTGAAATGACAATATTAATAGGAGACAGGAAAATGAAGAGTAATTATTATTGAAGAGTTCTAATATACAGTCCCCGAGTATCTGTGTAAACCTTAAACTGTACACAAGAATCTGTGTATTTTCCTTTCTTTCTATGTTTTTTTTTCTTTATATTTCTGAAGCAAGAAGCTTCAATACTTCCATCAGATCCAAAAGTGATACACAAGCCAAAAGATGTTAAGTCACAGCACTGTGGAAAAGAAGTCCATTTGTCTTGTGAGCAGGCATGGTTCTTAGTACAGGTACTTATGATGTGAGTGCCCAGGATGCCACAGCACTTCCTTCTTGGTTCATTGACTCCATGCTTGAGTTTCTTGATATGCATCTTCAGGTGGACTATCCTTCCCTATTTCCTCATCTAGTGAAATTTAAGTCTAAATGAACCAGACAGAGGCCCAGATATTAGCCTTTCCATCAAGCTGAGATTCATTTCCCCCTTGTTTTCTCATTTGTATGCTAGGACCTTTGTATCCATTCTTGTGAATCCAGCCCTCTACATACAGAAATGATCAGTTATTATCAGCTAATTTTCTGAATGAGACACCACATAGTTTGTGCCTAGACCTTCATGTCTTTACCAAGTTCTAGGTAAATGTTCCACCTTATATGGTTTATGGCTCAATTATTGAAGTACACAAATTGAAGAACTTTTTTCTGTATCTTGAGGTTTCTTAGAATGGGTCTATGAACCTACAATTAAAGTGCATGTAGCTAGGGATCCTTATCTGCTCCTGACTCAATGAAGAAGCAAACTATCTGGCTGCAACCTGCTCCTCCACTGCCCCTGACCCTTTGTGCTACAATTCCTGTACTACCTGCTGCACCTAGCCCCACAGATACTGCTGATGAGATGAGAAGGTTTCAGTCAATTCCCAGCATGCATCTGGATTCTTGTAGGAGGCATGGAAGAAGTATTGTAGGAGTGTTTTCCTGCTCCCTGGTCCAGATTCCCTGACTGTTGTGTAATTGGGTCTAGCTGAAGAAACCACAAGTGTTGAGTCCCACAATCAAGGGAGCCTCACAGTCAAGATGCAGGAGTCTTCCAGGCAGCACTTCTCAAGCTATTAGTGTGCTGTGAATATCCTAAGAATGTTTTTAAAAAATATTTATTTTTTAGTTATAGGTGGGCACAATATCTTTATTTTTATGTGGTGCTGAGGATCGAACCCAGTGACTTACATGTACTAGGTTAGCGATCTACCTCTGAACCACAACCCTGGTCCTAAGTATGTTTTTATAGGCAGATTCTGATTCTGAAATTTGGGGGTGGGCACAAAGCTGTTACATTTATAAAACTTCACAGGTTGATGTTGTTGAAGCTAGTCTATGGAGCGGTTTCTTCTAGTAACCAAGGAACTAGAAATCTATTCAAGTTGCAAAGATGTAGGGAGCTGGATATCAATGTGGGAAAGGGGAGGTGTGGGTGTTTACTTCTGCACACCCATGCAGGGAGGAGTGTGCACTTGATCAGATGTTGGTTCCCTCTACCCGATGCTTCAAATTCCATCTTGAAAACAAATGATTTTCTGAGTTTTCTACACCATTGAGCCTTTGTTAAATTTGGGTCAAAATGTGGCCTGTAGTTGTATCCTCAAAATGAGAGAGTCTAACCTAAGCTATTTTGAAATAAATGGAAAATAGAAAACAATAAATGGGAAAATACAAAAATTAACTGAAAATAAAGTTGTAAGTATATAAAAAGAGAGAAAAATGATTGTAACGCTCAATAAGGCCTCAGTAGGCTGCAGCAATAGCATCAGTACAGAAATAAATGATTAAGAGACATTAGAAAATAGATTAATAAGGAAGGATACTGGGGTTGAAATGAATTCGATGAAATGGAAAGCCATCAATGAAGGAAGTATTTTCAGGTTCAATCCATGGAAGACAGAATCATAAGGAATAGGGACCCTACTTATGAGAATTGATTATTCTGCCAGAGTGACAATTTTCAAGGAAATACTTTAAAATTTTTGAACAGAATATACTTTCTATGCATAATGTACCATTTCCTACAGTACATCAATGCTTTCTCATCTGTTCACAACCATGTATTTGACACTAATTACCATAAACAGGTCCAAAAGTCATTGCATGAATTTTCTAGAAATGTTACACTTATATGACTCAAATATTAAGGTGTATAAACAGAAAAGAGTAAAGCATTAAGTTCCCTTCATCTATGAGGAACTTGACCAGGAAGAGTATGATATATGGATGTTGGTGATATGCATCAGAATGCTGAAGGAAGTAAAAGGTCCCTGAGGAGTTTATTTGGAGCTTACACAGAGACCTGAAGACCTGGGCAGAAAGTCCTGTGGTCTCTCCTTCAGAGAACTAGCCGAGTAATAACTGAGTATCCTGAGAATGTTGAGGGCTGTATTTCACAAGCATAAAGGGCTGAGGGTTTAAATGAGAGAACAAAGGAGAAATGAATCCAAGCTGGATAGAAAGGCTAGCACTGAGGGATTTATCTAAGTCAAGGTTGTGACAAACTGCATGAAAGTAAAGTGGATGGATTTGCAAGTGAAGTGAGCTGCCTATCCTCAGCTTAAGTTGAGTTCCTTAAGATGTTTGGACACATCTGTCATCTTATTGGGAACAAGCTCATCCCAAGGGTCAGGATACACATACTTGGCCACATAACACCTCAGGCATTCATTTCAGGCTAGATTCAATAGTGATAATAGCATTGACAGTGGCATTAGGTAGTGGCTAGATGTTAGAATTGATTTAACTAATAAGCGTACTGTGATGTGAAACAAGGTCTGTTGTATTGTTACCAGTATTAGCTAGGATAGGCTAAACAGAGGTAACAAACCCTGAATGTCTAATGAAACAGGCAATACAGATGTTTATTTCTTGCTTTTGTAACCTCTTCAAGGCAGCTTGTTCCTGGTTGCTTTATGGCTTTCCTGCATATGACAATTCAGGGGCATAGGATCCTTCCACAGCCTGGCTTTGCCTTTCCTTAGGAAAGGAAAAAACAGTGTGGAGAAGTAACTCCCATTTTTAAAATGTTCTGGTCCGAAAGAGGCCTCTTCTGCTATGCTTGCACTGGTGGCAGCTGTACATATAGCTATCTGAGTTGTATCTAGTGCTAGAAAAATGTCATCCCTGGCTGGATAACTGCTTCCTGGCTACAACTGTGTACTGTGGAGGGGGGGAATAGGTCTTGGCAGGTAGCCTTCCATCTGTGCTTCATACTCATGTGACAGAAATTAGCCCAAGAATGGGAGGAACATCCTCTTCTACATACAGAACTGACTGACTTCTCTTCAGTGAAGACCCTCAGAATAGAATTCCCCATCAGCACCTTGGGGTTAGTGGGTCCTTCATATTGGTGATGGATCCTGCTTGAGGATGAAGTCTTAGGACAGTGGCAGATGCCCTTGTGGAAACCCGTATCATAGCAACATTTGTCAGCAAGAGAGATGGATGTGGAAGGAAAAAACGTGCCTGAAGAACACTTGTGCATGGACACCTGAAAGAGAGGCTCAGGGACGAGGAAATGAGGAAGCAATTACTGCCTCACCCCAGGTATTTCCAGAGGAGGGTGCTGGGAAGGAAATGAACCATGGAAAGAAAGAATTGCTGAGGATGTTTGTGGATCATAGATTTGAAGGCAATTTCCAACATGGGCATTTAAAGACTTTTAGAAATAACAGCCACTCTAGACTGTATATGATTCCCTGGGATTAGGATTAAAAGGTGAAAGCATATTTTACTTAGATAGGCATGCACATAGGTAGATAAGTATAACAAATTTATTACAAAGATTAGTCACTACAGCACAGTGATCCTGTATGTGTTTTTTGAGGATATTGAGTAGTTCAAGAAAAGAATATAGTTAATTTCTCTCCTCCCTTGTCTGCCAAATAAGTGTGCTGATCATTTTCACGAGTTAATATACTTCTAGAACCAAGGGCGAACCAGTGACCAGGGTGTTAGGCTCTCTGACGTTCTCCACAAGTGGCAGATATCACCTTCTGGTGGGCCAATCTACTGGCCTTCCCCTGATAGACCTTCTTTTGGCATACTGTACGGGAGTGCTGTGTTTTGAAGTAGGAAGTCAGAATGGCAGTTGGTAAAAATGAGTGAGGATCAGAACTACTCTGGAAGATTTTCATAAGTTCTGTTTGTTTTACATTTTCCAGTAGCAAGAATTATGACAAGCATTTTAGTCAGATAATTCAGGCCTTGCCTAAGTTGGTGAAGAAATGATTAATTGATCCTTTGTATTAATTTATCCATTGAGGACTCTGGACTTCAGGGAAATTTTATGTAACTCCTCCAAGATGACAATAATGAAGAAGAGGAAAACATAAAACTTGCATCATTTCCAAAGCCCAGATGCAAATTGAAGTTAAAGACATGGGGATTTTACCTAAACACGTTCCTGTTAAACTTGCGATATCCAAAAATAGGAAGGAGACCTATCCATTCATTTTTTCATATACCAAATCCTGATAACCCATGAAGTCCTAAGTTTTTACTTTTGTGAATATTTGAGTGTCACAGATGTATTACAATAGATTAGAAATAACAATCATAATCTGCAGCTTATATGTTCTTTATTATCAGAACAAAAATACAGATTATTCTATAAATAGAGCACTGGGACAATATTGTATCTTTTACAAACATAATTAATCCTATAAATAGGACATTGGGCACACTTTATCTAATATGTCAACAAGTGACTTCCTTGACCAATTCAACAATTAGTTTTGGTGAAAAAGAACAAAAAAACTTCAAGCAAAGAGTTGCATTATACTTTAGACAATATTGTGTCACTTTTCCTCAATAGATCGTGTTTTAACATCACTGTCGTTCTTGCTATTTGAGAATAATATGATCTCTCATATCAGATCTGGTACATGTTGGACAGTAGCAGGTCCAGGAGTGTTATGCTTTCTTGCTTCTGATGGATTCTCATTGCCCCATTTTAGGTATGCTATGCAGTTGAAACCCAACAAATTTATGAGATCTTTTTCTTGTCTTGGTTCATAGATTTATGAATAAACCATGTATTTACAATATCAATTATTGGAATATGCAAAGGCCAGTACCATTTAAAAAAATCTCAAATAGAATTAGAATGTTGGGAAATAAACCACTGACATTTTTATAGATATCCCTACCTTTGGTCAAGACACATTAGCTCTACTGTGTTTTTTCCATCTTGGCCAGGGAGTACTACCATATTATAAGTTCTTCCAATGATGATGCATTTATTATCTAACTAATTTACAATGAGAATCCCATTATTTGTATTAAATCTGTATCGTGAAACCCTCCTGCATGTTTTTTCAATTAGTGTTATCATTTCTAGAGGACATTTGTTCAGTCTATTTTCTTCAATGGTGCCTGTAGCTTAAAACCCAGTGTTTTGAAGGTGTACCAACAAGTCATGAGAAGGGAATAAACTGGACAGAAAAAAAGAAAAAAACAGTATGATTGGGGATTCTCTACCACTTCAACCATTTAGAATCACCTTACTCCTAGCAAAGAAGAGGGAAATAAATTTTGAGTAGATGACCAGAAATATTCATTTATACATCCATTATACTTATGACTTATCTTTATTATAGCATTAGGCATAACACATTGTTTATATTCATATCTGGCTTGCTATGAAAGTGTTTCTCATAGAGAGCACACTACTCAGGGCATTAGCAAAAAAAAAAAAAACAGTACACAAAAGGTATTTCTGAAGGAAATGTAAAAAAGGAACTATTTACAAAGGTATAGATAAGATGGGGAACTAACAATTATATCAAAACAGTCAGGGATTACCAACAGAATGTAATTACTACCCACATTCTTTTTTTATTATTCTGAAATATTATTTAATAAGATTATTATATCTATCTTTTAAAATTTTATTTATTTACTATAATTAGGTATATATGACATCAGAATGCATTTTGATTCATTGTACACAAATGCAACACACCTTTTAATTTCTCTGGTTGTACACAATGTAGCATTGCACCTATGTGCAGTTGTACATGTACCTAGGGTAACGATGTCCATTGCATTCCACCTTCTTTCTTGTCCCTATGCCCCCTCCCCTCCTCTACCTCCCCTTTGCCCAATCAAAGTTTCTCCATTCTTCCCATGCCCCTCACCTCATTATGGATCAACATTTACTTATCAGAACATTTGGGCTTTGGATTTTTTGGGATTGGCTAACTTCACTTAGCATGATATTCTCCAGCTACATCCATTTACCTGCAAATGCCATAATTTTATTCTCTTTTGAAGCTGAGTAATGCTCCATTGTGTATACATACCACAGTTTCTTTCTCCATTAATGCAAATCAAAACTAAGATTTCATCTCACACCAACTAGAATGGTAGTTATCAATAATACAAACAAAAATAAGTGTTGGCAAGGATGTAGGGGAAAAGGCATACTCTTACATTGCTGCTGGGACTGCAAATTGGTGCAACCAATCTGGAAAGCAATATGAAGGTTTCTTAGAAAACTTGGAATGGAACCACCATTTGACCCAGCTATCCTACTCCTCGGTCTATACCCAAGGGACTTAAAATCAGCATACTACAGTGACACAGCCACATCAATGTTTATAGCAACTCAATTCACAATAACTAAACTGTGGAACCAACCTAGATGCCCATCTTCTTCTTTTTATTATCTGTTAATTAAAACAGGAAGTGCTGAAGGAGCACTGTGATGCTGGGTCGGGGTTCGGCCTAAGCCAGTTTGCAGCATCTATCGAAGGATCATAAAGAATGTGTACCCTGGCCTCCTGTCTAGTTTCTGGCATTGCCTTCCATTGGGCAAGTCCAACTGCAAACCAAAGAGAAATCATAACCCTGTCAACATGGTCCTTAGAGATAAACATCTTAGAACTCAAGGCAAGTGCAGCCGGGCAAAGAAAAGTTTTGATGTGCAAACAGAGATTAACAAGGGCAGGTGGGTGTTATTTTGGTAGCCTGGAATATCCAGGAAGTACACTGCACATTACTATGCAGTCTGCATTGTCCCAGTGTCCTATTTATAGGACAGCTATTATTCACCATTGATAATTTGAAATACTCTGCATTCCTTGAAAAAAATGACAACCTAGTTCTAGAAAGTACTCTCATGAATGCGTTTCTTACATTACATATCAGTTATTTATGTTATACTTGGTTCAGTTGAACATATTTGGTGGAAATAACTTTCACAGCTAAATTTAGGCCGTTTTCAAAATGAACTTAACATTATTTTTAAATATTCTAATCACTAACCTATTTTCTCAAAAGAATAAACCTCTATAAACATAATAATATTTTCAAGGTTACCTTAAGTGGTATATTTGTTGCTTCACTTTTTAAAAAGTGTTCTACATCTGAAACAATCACCAAAATAGGTATATTATACTCAAACATATTCATTTAATCCTAACATTAAAAATTCCAAATATTTAGGTAATGACAATCTATACACAGTTGAGTGACAAATTGAAAATAGAATGGTTCTTGAGTGGAGAGTTGGTTGCTGTTGAAGAGTTTGCAGCATTTTCATATGTCTCTAAGTGCTAAATGTAAATGAAGGATTCACATACCAAAAAAAAAAGAATATCATGTAAAGGTACTTTTCAAAATATTTATTAATTTATTATCTTAGGTGGACAACTTCCTCTCAAAATATATTTAAAGTTTGTACTTTTTCTCATTTAATATACTAATACTATGGGAAGCAGGCATTATCCTGTATAAATTTATAGAATCTTTCATCACTGTTACTAAAAGTAACCTAAAAAAAGATTGATAAACCAAACAACTTTCCTAAAAGTGTACTTTTTTACAGCACTAACTGTAGACATGGAAAATAACATTTATTCAAGTGAGAAATAAATGCTAATGTAAGATTTTCCATTGTAATAAAGTCAAAACACAATTTTGATAATAATTTTGATATTAGTTTTGAAGCAAATTACAATAAGACCATACTATATAGTTTTGCCATTCAGTTGACATTTATGAAAAGGTCTAATTTAACATGGTGACATATATTGCATGCATCTTTTACAATTATAGCTTAAAATCTCAGAGCAAATTAGACTGAAACCAATCCAAAAAAAAAAGAAAAAGAAAAGAAAGATGATGCAATATGAAATTATACCCCTTTGAGAACTAGAAGGACAATAATTACATTGCTTCCTCTTAAAACCATTCAAGTATGTAAACATTGCTGGGAATAGCAGTATGTGGGGAACTTGTTTATACTCTTTCCGTCTTGAACACTCAAAAGATTGAAAAAGAAATATATTCCGAGCCTGCTATGGCTTTACTTGAGCATGCTTCAGAATTTTACCTTTTTCACACACTCCTTAGAGATTATGGTGGGGAAGTTTGGAAAGCAGTTTCTCAGAAATGCTTTTCAGAGGGGGAAGCGAACTATAAAAATACACTAGCCTGACAAATGACAGGCATTGTAGACAGGAAAAGAAAAGGCATCTTGGTTTCACACCAATGTACGAGCTTTTCTTCTCAAATGAATATTTTCGACAGCTGAGCAAGATGATAAACAGCAGTATCACAAAACACTTAAATGGAAACAAGTATTATGATGTACATTATTCACCTGGCATTCTCCAATTCATGACATTTATATGTGGCAGAACCTACTGCAGATTCATTTATTTATTTTTGAAGTAGAATGAGTATGTTACGAAGGTAGCCTGTTACATTAATATGGACTTTTCTTCTCTAGAGGGACAGAAGCTTTAAAAAGAACTCATGTGTCTCTACTGAAAATATGCAGTAATCTCAGGGTCCATATCTAGGGCTCAGCAAACTCCTATCAGGTAGAAAATAGTGCATTAAATATAGACAAATTCAGATGTATTTTTCCTTATAAGTATCCACACTGATGCAAATGATTATATATGATTCTCACAAATGTGTTGTTTGAAAAAGCATTTGTGAAACCAGTCTATTACTAGAATTTATATTTAGATTCTTAGTAGGATAAATACATTATTATTTGCTTGGTTCAGAAAGGCTATCTTTCTTTGGCGAACCTTCCAATAATTTTATGACTAGGTGAGAAGAGAACAGAGTGAGATTATATACCTAGGAATTCATTGACATAGTCCCATGGTAGAATGAGTAACCAATGCTTAAAGCAGTAGCTGTCAAATGTTAGTGTTCTTAAGAATCACCAATAGGCCTTTTTAAAAAAAAATATTTGTTTTATTAGATATAGTTGGCAATAGAGTGTATTTTGACATATTATACTCATATGGAGTATAACTTAGGGGTATCATTCTTGTGGTTTTACATGATGTGGAGTTACACTGGTCATGTATTCATATGTGAACATAGGAAAGTTATGTCTGATTCATTCTACTATCTTGTCTATCCCATCCCACTTCCCTTCCCTTCCTTTCCCTTTGTCTAATCGAATGAACTTCTAACCCTCTCTCCCCCATTATATGCTAGCATCCACATATCAGAAAGAACATTTGGCCTGTGGTTTCTTGGGATTGGCTTATTTCACTTAGCATGATAGTCTTCAGTTCCATCCATTTACTTGCAAATGCCATAATTTCATTCTTCTTTATAGATGAATAATATTCCATTGTGTGTGTGTGTGTGTATGTGTGTGTGTGTGTGTGTGTGTGTGTGTGTGTGTGTGTATATATATATATATATATATATATATTTATCACATTTTCTTTATCCATTCATCTGTTGAAGGGCACCTTGGTTGGTTCCATAGCTTAGCTATTGTGAATTGAGCTGCCATAAACACTGATGTGGTTGCATCACTGTAGTCCTTTGGGTATATACTGAGAAGTGGGATACCTGGATCCAATGGTGGTTCCATTCTAAGCATTTTGAGAAATTTCCATACTGCTTTCCATAGTGGTTGCACCAATTTGCAATCCTACCAACAATATATGAGTGCACCTTTTCCCTCACATCCTTGCCAACATTTGTCATTACTTATATTCTTGATAATTGCCATTCTGACTGGAGTGAGATGGAATCTCAGTATAGTCTTAATTTGAATTTCTCTAATTACTAGAGATGTTGAACATATTTTTCATATATTTGTTAGCTGATCATATTTCTTCTGTGAAGTACCTATTCTCTTCCTTTGCTTATTTTTTGATTGAGTTATTTGGGATTTTTGGTGCTAAGTTTTTTTTGAGTTCTTTGTATATCTTGGAGATTAATGGTCTATTTGAGTTGGAGATATCAAAGATTTTCTCACATCCTAAAGGCTTTTTCTTCACATTCTTGATTGATTTCTTTGCTATGGAGAAGCTTTTTAGTTTGATACTTTTCCATTTATTGATTTTTGATTTTACTTCTTGTGCTTTAGGAGTCTTGTTGAGGAAGTTGATTCCTAAGCCAACATGATGGAAAGTTGTCCTACATTTTCTTATAGTAGGCACAGGGTCTCTGATCTAATACCCAAGCCCCTGACCCAATTTGAGTTGATTATTTTGCAGGATGAGAGATAGGGGTTCGATTTCATTCTGCTATATATGGATTTCCAGTTTTCCCAGCATCATTTGTTGATGCTATTTTTGCTCCAATATGTGTTCATGGTGCCATTGTCTAGTATGAGATAATTGTATTTATGTGGGTTTGTCTCTGTATCTTCTACTCTGTTCTGTTGGTTTTCGTGCCTGTTTTGGTGCCAACAACATGCTATTTTGTTATTATAGCTCTGTAGTACAATTTAAGGTCTGGCATTGTGATGCTTCCTGCTTTGCTTTTTTCACCAAGGATTGCTTGGACTTTTCTGGGTCTCTTATTTTTCCAAATGAATTTTATGGTTGCTTTTTCTATTTCTATGAAGAACATCATTGGAATTTTTATAGAAACTGCATGAAATCTGTATAGCACTTTTGATACTGTGGACATTTTGACAATATGACTTCTGCCTACCCAAGTACATGGGAGATCTTTCCCTCTTCTAAGATCTTCTTCAATTTCTTTCTTTAGTGTTCTATAGTTTCATTGTAGAGGTCTTTTACCTCTTTTGTTAGATACATTCCCAAGTATTTTATTTTATCTTGAGACTATTGTGAATGGGATAGTTTTCCTAATTTCACCTTTAGGTAATTTATCATTGGTGTATAGGAATGCAATTGATTTATGGGTGTTAATTTTATATCCTGCTAATTTTCTGAATTCATTTATGAGTTCCAGAAGTTTTCTGATGGAGTTTTTTTGGGTCTTCTAAATATAGAATCATGTCATTGGCAAATAGGGATAGTTGGAGCTCTTCTTTCCCTATTCATATCCCTTTATTTTTTTTCTTTTCTTTTATTTCCCTGGCCAGAGTTGAATAGCAGTGGTAAAAGAGGGAATCCCTGTCTTGTTCCATGTTTTTCAGGGAATGCTTTCAGTTTTTTTCCACTTAGAATGATGTTGGCCTTGGGTTTAAAGTATATAGCTTTTACAATGTTGAAGTATGTTCCTACTATGTCTAGTTTTTTATTAGTGTTTTGGACATGAATGGATGATGAATTTTGTCAAATAATTTATTTGCATCTATTGAGATAATCATGTGATTCTTTAAGTCTATTGATGTGATGAATTACATTTATTGATTTCTACATGTTGAACCAACCTTTCATCTGTGGAATGAACACCATTTGATCATGGTGCACTATCTTTTTAATGTTTTTGTCTGTGATTTGCCAGGATTTTATTAAGAATTTTTGCATCTCTGTTCACTAAAGATAACTAATTGAGCTTTTTAAAAATGAAGATTATTGGGCTTGACAGTTATTTAAATATAGAATGTTTGGTTGTTAACAGTCAAACAAACTCAATTTCTGAATACAATAATTAAATGTGAATTTATATGCTCCAAATTTTCCAGTATTTAAAAATGTTACATATGCTTTATTGAGACAAATATTTTAAAAACAATGAATGTATAATAGATTTTCCTTTTTTGCTTGGAGAAGAATTTGGGATAAGTATTCTCTAAAGGCTGTTCTAGGAGTCATAGTTATCTCCTTACCAAAAGTGATAAGAAACTGGTTTCTGTAACTCCTACAGTATTTGACAATGCCTCCTAAACATATTTCAGTGATATAGCAATTAATTTCAAATAAATCATTCAGTCACTTTAGAAATATTATGTGAGTTGCTACTATGTTTCAGACACTTTGATAATCAGTATGTATATAATAGTGAATAAAAGAAATAATCAGAGACTGTTAAATTAGATTTCCTCCCTGAAATGTATTGCTTACTATATTTACTTTTAAATGAACCATGTGAGGATATAAATTCATTCTGAATTCTAATTTTCTGTATCTATCTATTCTGCCCATCTCCTCCGTGTGGACCCTTATGTGGCAATGTGCCCTGGCCAGTTGTTTTGAGAGTTCACGTAGGTCAGACAACTTGGTGTTTTCTTTTTCTATTGCAGAACTCTTGCAATAACCTGGTATTGACTCAGCAAAATCTATTTAGTTTTAGTTGCCCATTCTCATCCTGACCCTATGAATTCTCCAGTTTTCAGGGTTTTTAATTTATGTCCTCTTTTTCTTCTGATTTCTTCCACACAGTTACTGATACCATGCTGGTCTTGTGACTCTTGATGATTTGTTCTCACTTGCCTCTCTTTAGAGACAGCTGGTCACCTCATTTGATTGTAAATATTATTCATGACTTTTTGAGGACGGGCTTTATAGTTTTGTAATTTTTTCTTTTTATGTTGAGATTTGGGGAGACCTCAGAACTCTGGTCATCGAATCGTTTGCTATAGTTTGGATATGGGTTAAGCCTATCTCCCAAAGTTTCACATGTTGGGAGCATGGTACCAGTGTGGTGATGTTAAGAGGTGGTGACTGTTAAGATCACCTTTAAGAGGTAGGACCTAGTGAGCGGTCATTACTGTCCCTTCCCCCAGCTTCCTGTTTGGCCATATGACCTCTTCTGCTTGAACTGAACTCCTGCCATTGTGATACCATCTGCCATGAGGTCCTTCCTATGGCCACACAAGGCTGTGCCATGAACTTGAACTTTCAGAACTATGTGATAAATAATTTTTTCCCTTATTAAGCACCCAACTTCATGTATTCTCACTATAGTAACAGACAACAGACCAATCTACCATTGGTCTGATTATCCTGGAGTCCCTTTTGACTTCTGCTGCCCAAATGAAACTGAACATATGGAAAACATGGTGTGTTAGTCATCTTTTAGTCACTGTTACAAAAATACCTGACAAGAACAAAGTTAAAGGAGGAAGTTTATTTTGGTTCATGGTTATTGAGGTTCAGCCTGTGGTCTTCTGATTCCATTGCTCTGGACCTGAGTTGAGGCAGAACATCATGGTAGAAAGGCTTAGCAGAGGAAAACGGTTCACATTATGGTAGCTGGGAGGTAGAAAGAGAGAGGGTGGTGGTGGGGAGGGTCTATAAGGAAGAGGAACCCTTCCAGGGCATGCTCCCAGTAACCCACCCCTCTAGCCATGCTCCACCTGCGGACAGTTACCACTCAGTTAATGCATTCAAATTAGGATGGACTTGTTAGATAACAGATCTCATTATCTAATTGTTTTATGTCTGAATAGTCCTGCAGTAACACAGGAGCTTTTGGGGGATACCTAATGTCCAAACCATAACATAAAACTACAAGCCCAAGCTCTTTTGCTATTTTCTGCCTGTTATGACTTCCATTTTGTCCTCTTACTCAAACCATTTCACCAAATAATATCTGTTCTTTCCTCCATTTTTCACCTACTCACTGCAACATTCAACCACAATAACATAACATTTCCTATGCTCACTCTAGCCCTAGCTCTTTCCTAGGAGTTGATCTGGGAGGAGAGAAACTCAAGATAAGTTGGGATGAATACAAAAATGACTGTGAACAAGCAGCAACCAGATATTAGAGAACTTGACTTTTTTGAGCAGAAGATTGATTATAGAAAAAAAGTGGCAAAATAACAAGAAGAAAGGAGATTTAAAAAAAAAAAGAGTGAAAACTAATCAATTAGAAATTGGGTAAAGAATAGCAAAAATGAAAGAACTCAATAGTTGGTTCTTTGAAAAAGTCAATAGAAATAAATGATCTAACATATAAAAAATAGAGAAAACACAAATGACCAACATCAGAAATAAAAAAGGATATCACTATACTTTTCACATACTTCTAAAGGATAAAATGGTATTAGTATCTTTGCAAATAAAATTGACACTTTAAGGGACAGATTAACACAAAGCACAAAATAAAAAATAAAATATTACTATAAACATAAGAAGAAATAGAGAACCCAAATAGCTCCATATAAAGATGTTGAATTTGCAATAACAATTAAAAAAAAAAACTGTCAACACCGAAAACTTTACACCCAAATGTCTTCACTGATAGATTCTTCAATAACATAAAGGAGTAAATCAAGTTGATCTCATATAAAGTCTTTTAGCAAACTGAAGAAAAATTTTACTTACTAACTGATTTTGTGAGGACTCCCTAACTCTAATCCCATAATTTGATAAAGCACTAAGATCCCATGAGAATATTCCATATATATAGTTTCAAAATACCTTAACAATACTTAGCAAAATAAATCCTGCAATATATAATAGGGTGATGTCATTATGACTGATTGGCATTTATCTTAAGAATGCAGTTACTTTGCTATTTGAAAATCAGTTGAAGTCAATTAATGCAATGAGTCACATAAACAGAATTAAGAAGAAATTCCCCATAATCATTTCAATAGATGCTGAAAAACTTTTGAAAATATTAAAAAATGTTTTCGTGGTAAATATTCTATGCATGTTAGATATAGAAGAGAGATTCTGCAAACTGAAAAGGGGCCTGGAAAGAACCCGCAGCGGACATCATACTTAATAATAAACATTAAATATTTTCCCCTAGGATCAATAATAAATAAGGATATTTGTTCTTACAATTTCCATTCAAAATTGTATCAAAGTTTTAATGTAGAGCATCATGAAAAAATAAAAGGTCATGAATATCAAGAAAGAAGTACAACTATTGATATTTGCAGAGAACCGAGTATTATCTAGACAGTGGAAACTATGTTGCTTAAGTGTTCCACGCCCTTCCCCCACTTCAGAATGATATACAAGTGTCATTCTTAGAATCTGAGTAGATGAAATGTTGTGCATATCCTTGATTGCTACACAGCCTGGGACAACAGACTTTTGTTGGATGGTACAAAGTTAGTATTATCACAAGGCATTAAGTAGTAATCATGAGCAAACACTGATGCTAGCAGTTTATTAAATGGATTATGGGAGAGAAGCAGACACAGAAATCATTCTGTATACAATTGAAGGGTAGTTCTGAAGGAAGGAGTGCTAAAAACTGGGAGGTATTATTGGGGTAGTATAACCTTAGAACATTCATAGGGTATGTACTATTTCATTGCATGTAATCAAACATTTGTTGAGTGACAGCTCGAATGGATGAGTTCTTCTGGGAAGAACAGTAGTCAAAGAATTTTTACAAGAAAAGTCTATGCTCTCTGTAAAAGAAAAGAGCATTCTGAGGAATGTATGTATTGATTAAACAATTTCACTTTTTGCCTTCATTTGTATTTCTTTTCTGTTCAAACAAAACTCTCCAAATCCAATTTAATTTCCAAGATGGATTTCCTGTTCTGAAAATTTTGAGTTTGCTCTTCAAATTCTTCTTTTGTTTGGCAACATCTACATTACATCATTGGATTTTAGCGAGTTCTGTTAGAGGATGTAAGCCGTAGAACATTAGATTTTCTCTACCACCAGCCAAATGACTGCTTAAGAAGATGTATATTTATATTTATGCTGTTATAAAAAATTGCTTCAAATTATTTAAAATATAGTGACAGAGAACACAGATAAGTCCTATATTCATTTAATCTTAAAATCCTGCTTCATTTTTTTTCTTTAAACACACAAGTATTTTTTCTCCCACATACACACAAGAAATTATATGTGGATTATTTGATTCCATGAATTAACCCTGATAGAATTCCACCTGAGAATGCACAGGATATGTGAGAGAGCTCATGAGGATAATCATACAGTTGTCACTAGTATTATCATCCTTGACAAATTTGTTGTGCATATCCATGATTGCTACATAGCCTGGGACTGCAGACTTTTGTTGGATTGTACAAAGTTAGTATTATCACAAGGCAATAAGTAGCAATCATTAGCAAACATTGGGGCTATTTAGAGAAATTCACTATATTAAAAAAAAAACAAACAGGACTGCTTGTCTGAATCTTTTACTGCATGTTCTGCTCCTAATAACATAGGCCTTGACCTTAACCTTCCTTGGGTCCAGTACTGGTCTTATTGCTGGTTTGGGGTTTATACCTTGTTCTAAGCTCAGTAAGTATACCATAGTAGCTATGAGCAAGAATTTGGAAATTGGGCCCCATAATTACCATCTGGTCTTCTAAGGATTGGTTTCTTCGGTAAAATGAAGGCTCATGCCTTTTCATAAATAGCAAAATGACTAAAACTCCTGTCATTCTGGAGCCTATGTTATAATGTGGCTTAAAGGGTAGATGGAAAACATAATAACCAACAAACATAAACATCAGTAAATTTAGTTATTAAGTGCTAATGAAAGAATCAGAGAAAGTAAAAATCCTTAGGAGTGCTATTTTAAGAAAAGGAATGTTGATTTTAGAGACCTAGCCAGGGCAGATTGGGTTGAAAGGGTGACATGCAAGACCTGAAGGACACAAGGGAATTAGTCATGTGGAAATCTGAAGGAAGAGACTCTGGCAGAGGGAACAGCTTATGAAAACGGTAGAAGTGGGTGCATCTCTGGTGTGTTTTGAGAAACAGGCTGTGTTGCTGGAGTGAAATTGGCAAAAGAGAGAGAAAAAGAGGTTCCAAAGTCCTTAGCGTCCTCGCGCAGGCTGCAAATGATTGGCCTTTTCACTCTGTAAGTGCTTGCCCAATATCCATTCAGTGCTTTGGAGAGGTTAAAAAAAGTCAGGCCACCCTTCATTTGTTGAGTTTTCCTGCCCAATATTTGTTCTGTACCACTGTGAGATATTTGTGTATAATAGAGTAATAGCTGTCCCTAATTGGTACCAAGAACTTACTGTGATCCAGAGACCATGCTGAGCATTAATCAATGCATTTTACATTAATCAATGTTATTATTACTTATTTAATAAATAAACCATGACAGTTGTTTAGTGTAAAGTGTACACAATAATCCAAATGATCAAATGATTTCCATGGTTTGGTAGGGGAGATTCAGGATGGCTGTTACTTAAATTCTAAGACACGATGACTTAAGGACTGGAGTCCTAGAGCTTTGTTTCCATTTAGGGTAGGCCACTTACTTTCCCTTTGATCTTGGAAGAGTCAATTTATTTTTCTATTGAACATATGACACTTAATAGGTATATCATTCTTAAATATGAAAACATACATAGATCATCTTAACACTAGGCCAGCAATATTGCAAGTGCTCAAAATGGTTATTGATAAGCATGTTAGAAAAAAAAAAGACTCATTTACTAAAAATAATTTTTTAAAAATTTCACTGGGCTTCTGTTACATGTAAAAATGCCTTATTGGACTGGGGGTCGATATAGAGATGTTGCCAGTTATGGACGTAGTTAGCTTATGATATGTGAGAGAGGTATTTTCAGACAATGCATAATAATAATAATGCCAGTAACATGTTGGATGCAGTAATCCAATGCTGCAAAATAGCAGAGGAGGGAAAAATCCTTTCATCCGCCATATGGTTAGTATTGAAAATGGCCAGAAGTGGGTAGAGATCACACCTTTTGAAGGGAGGCAGCAGTGCCTGATGAGGCAGGTCAAAGGTTTGAGATGTCCCTTCCCTTGAATCTCCACAAATCTCTTTGCTCCACTGATCCTTGCAGCACACAGATATGTACCATTGATAAACTTTCTCCATTACAACTTCTTCTCTAGCTGTCTTCTCATTTCCTTGCTTCCTTTTTCAGAAAAATTTGTAGAAAGACTATTCCCATGCCTCCAAGGCCTGTTGTATTACATCCTCAGGCTACTTCTATCAGGCCTTCGTTGTCTTCACTGAACTGAAGCTTTTCCTGGGAAGGTCTCCAAGGACCTCTGTCTCATTAAACCCAAGGGAAATTCATGGTCTTCGTTTTACCTGATACATAAGAAACATCAGAAGCAGTCAACATTCTCTTTTTCACTTGGACTCCACCAATATATTTTCTTCTAATTTTCTCTTAAATCTCTGTCTAACTCTCCTAAATCCCTGGCTATTCCCTTCAACTCCTTTGCTACTGCCTCCTCTTCCCCCTAAAACTTATTTTTGGAGTACTCCAGAACCCAATTTACGGAACTTTTCTCTCCCCACACTCATTCCCTTGGTGATATTTACTTCAAATACTGGCTTTAAACAGACCCTGTACAAATGAATTACAGTAATATTCCCAGTTAAGCATTTGACATGTTGCAGATATCTCAAATTTAATGTATCCCTAAATGATCTAATTTCTCCTGTAAACCTGCTCCTCCCCAAATTTTCCACATCTTAGTGGCAACTTTCTCCTTCCATTTGCTCTGGCCCAAAGCTATAGTATCATCTTTGAGTTTTCTTTCTTTTAGTGTCTGTATATAATTAATGAGCAAATCATGCTATTTCTGTGTTCAAAAATATTCATATTCTTAGATGCTTTCTGCATTTAATTTTTTTAGTTTTCTACATATTTATCTAAAGACTCCCTCCAAATGCTACACACATATCTATCAGTGATGTGTGTGTGTTTGTGTACATGCCCAAGTGCAGCCAGACTATCTATACAGCTTTGATAGCTCGGAATGTTCATCTTTCAATCTAGCATAGAACACTGGTTCTCTGGCTACCCTGCCTGGCTGTCAGCCTGGGATTCTCCCAGTACTTCTGAATCCTCCTTTTCTGGACCCCCTGTCTTCCATCCTTGTCGGTGTTCTTCATTCTTTATACTGTGGCCATATACTCAGTAGTTACCTGAGACAGGAAGTGAAATCTTTTGAATCCTTCCAAATCTTGAAAATGTCTTTATTCTTTCTTCACCCATAACTGACAGATTGTTTTCAAGGTACTATTCTAGGTTAAGTCAATTTCACTCACAATTTGGAAGGTGTCCCTCTTGGTTTACTAGTTTATGATGTTGTAGAACACCTCTGATGCAGAACACCTCAGTAATATTCTGTGCTGCTTTTACTTGTGACTTATTTTTCTGGTCTCTGTAAATTTGTGTCTTCTCTTTACTTTTGAAATTTGAATGTTTCATGAGATTGATGTTTTTCTCTATTAATAATTTTGCTAGTACCTGATGAGCCTTTTAAAACTGTGGTTTAATATCTGAAAAAATACTTCATAGTCTTTTTGTGTGTGTGTATGTGTGTGTGTGTGTGTGTGTGTGTGTGTGTGTGTGTGTGTTTTACTAGGAATTGAATACAGGCCCTCATAAATGCGAGGCAAGTGCTCTACCACTGAATCACATTCCCAGACCCTTGAGACAAGTTCTCATCAATTTGCTGAAGCTAGCTTCAAACTTATACTCCTCTTGCTTCAGCCTCATAAATAGCTGGGATTATAAGTGTGCACCAAGGTGCCCAGCTATTTTGTACTAATTTTAAAATGATTTCTTTCTTTAACATTTTTCCTATTCCTTTGGAAATCCTATTTTTGGGGGTGTACCAGGATTGAACTCAGGGTCACTCGACCACTGAGCCACATCTCCAGCCTTATATTTTTGTATTTTATTTAGAGTCAGGGTCTCACTTATTGCTTATCTCCTTGCTTTTGCTGAGGCTGACTTTGAATTTGTGAAAATCCTGCTTCAGCCTCCTAAGCCACATGGATTACAGGAGTGTGCCATTCCTCCAGGCTGGAAACCCTATTTTTTTTTAACCTCTTGATTAATATCATTATTTTTGAAGATTTTCTCAACTTACTTTTCTAATCCTTTCAAATTTTAATATTGCCTATTATACTTTTACTATTTAAAAGTTAATAATGTGTTCTATTGCCTGCATTATTTTGTTCCTCCTCTGGGCTATTATTTCTTCTTTATCCCCTTCTCCATTGTTTTTGTAACTGCTTTTCATATCAGAAATTTTGCACGAATTTCTAATAAATCTTTGCTGTCTATTCTGTTCTGTAGTGAAATGATAAAATACTTCCAAGAATCAAGAGAGCTTTTCTTTGCAGAGGGTCACAGACTCAAATATTAGTTTTGGAGTGTGTATTCTTCCAGCTTTTCTCTGCCAGTTGCCTGGCTCCTGACTTTGTAGAAGCAGTGCAGAATAGGAATGGTGTGTGGGGGGGGGGGGCAGTATATGTTGCTTTCACTTTATCTTTCCATTTCTACCCCATACCTTTCCAACTCCCAAGCTGTTGATGAGCTAATATAATGGAGCTGGTTAATTTCAAGTTTTCTTAACAGTAAACATGTTGTCACCAGAAGATAGGGCTAGTTAAACTGGCTGTGTGGGGTTAAGAAGGGGAACTGAAAATCTAAATATTTTCTATGTAGAATCCTTCTAACTCATGATTCCTACCCTTGGCACTGTGAATATTTTGAGCTGGATAATTTATCTTAGGTGGCTGCTGCATACATTATAGGATGTTTAGCAACATCCCTGGCCTTTACCCATTAGATGCCAGTAGAACTCTTCCCCTAACTGGGACAATAAAAAATGTCTCCATGTATGGACCAGTTGTCCTCTGGAAGCATAATCATCACCAGTTAAGAAACTGTGTTCTAACTCCAAGTCTGTATCCTCTTTCTTCTTTTAGTACTTCTGTCAACTCTAAGTCTTAAGACATTCAGGGGTTCTGTTTAAAAAACCTCAGTTCTCTCATTTTAAGTATCTAAATCAGGTGGTTCCTGTATTATAGCTTTTATGGTTAGTTGAAGAATGTTGTCAATATTTATTTCTGTATTCCATTTTCTGCTTTTAGATTTTTTGCTGAAATTTAATTCTCTTCTATTCATTGGTTTCACTAGATTTGTAGATTCTGCTTTTAAAATAAGGAATAAGTAGAAGTAAACACATGCTTAATCTCAGTTTTACCAAAATCGTATTATTATTCACACATATTTAAACAAATATTGTTATGTGCTGGGGTTGTAACTCAATGGTTCCCTGGATGAATGTGTGAGGTCCTGGGTTTGATTCCCAGCACTATAAACAAACAAATAGATAAAACAAAACCTAAATGTGTATTTTTAAAAATAATGGCCAAACTCAGTCAATACCTATATTCTTTTCCTTGAGGAAAAAAAATGACTTTATTGTGATTTTTATTTCTTCTGTCCTACTATTTCTCATGGATAAATTTTGTCTCAATTTTATTAATCTCTGAATGAACCCATTTTTAGCAAAGTGAATTCTTTGTTAGAAAAGAGAATGGTAATCTCTCTCCCAGTTCTGATATCTTTCAGTGTTTACCTTTAAGAAGTGTTGTGCTGATGGGGAGATTGAAGCTTAAGGACTCCAATATTGGCTACCTAAAAAGATAATTCTTGTACAGTTGATGGATGGCATTAGGTTTTGATGAATGCAGTTCCTTTTGCCTATATAATGATCCTTAATTTTGAAAAATTTAATTGTAATATGTCTATTTATAATTTTCTTCACATTACTTTCTTGTGAATTCTTCAATTTGTAGCTTTCTGGTTTTTCTATGTAATTCCTGAAAGTTTCCAGTCATTATTTCTTTGGATCTTTTTTCTGTTGCCACACAATTCTCCTGCCTCTCCTTTAGGGACTCTACTCATACATTTATCAAGTCTTTTGATATTGTTCCACAGCTCACCTAAACTGTTTTCATTTTCTAAGTTTATCTTTTTATCTTCAATGATAGAGACAAAATATTAAAGTTGGCAGAGAAAGAGTACACATTATATACAGAGGAAAATCGTAAGGATGACAACAGATTTCCTGTCAAAAATTATGCCAACAAGAAAATGGAGCAATATTTTTAAAATATAGAATGAAAATAAATGATAGAATTTTATAACTAGTGAAAATACCTTTCTAAGATGAAGGTAAATATTTTTTATAATACATGAAATGTAAGAATTTATCCAAGCAGATCTGCACTGAACGAAATATAATGTGTTTTTTTAAATCTTTCAGCAAAAAGTAAAATAATAGAAATATGTATCTACATAAAGAAAGTGCTCTGAAATGGTAATTGGTAAATATAAATATTTCTCTGATCATTAAATTTTCTTTAAAAAATAGTTGACATTTAAACAAAAATTACGCCATAGTAAAATGTAGGACAATGATGATTCAATAGGTTAGGAGGGAATAAAAGGAAATATATTATTGTATTTTTTTCTGTATCTTTTATTAGTGCATTATAGTTGTGCATACTGGATTCAGTTGCATATTGTATATAATATAGCTAATATCTTTAGCCTGTATTTCCCCTCCCTTCCCCTCTACTATCCCCATGGTCCCTTTCTTCTACTCTCCTGTCCTCCTTTTTATAAGATCCCACCACCACCTTTCTTTTCCATTTTTCTTTTTCATTTTCACATATTAGAGAAAATATATGACTATTGTCATATATCATGTGGCTTATTTAACTTAACATGTTATTTTGAAGTCCCATCTATTTTCATAAAAATGACATAATTTCATTTTTCTTTATGGATGAATAAAACCCAATTGTGTATATATACCACATTTTCTTTATCCACTCATCCATTGATGGATGCTGGTTGGTATCCATAGTTCTGTATTCTGACTATTATAAAAGGAGCGGCTATAAATATGGGTGTGCATATATCACTATTGTAAAAGAACTTTAATTCTTTTGTAAAATAACTTTAATTCTTTAGGATAAATACTGAGAAATGGTATATCTACTTAGGTTAAATCATGTGTTAGTTCCACTCTTTGTCTTTTGAGTAACCTTCATACTGATTTCCATAGTAATTGTACTAATTTACAATTCCACCAAGAGTGTAAAATTGTTTCTTTCTCCCCAAATCCTGTTCAGTATTTGTTATTGTTTGTATTCTTGATGACTGCATTCTAACTGGGCTTGTTTTGATTTGCATTTCCCTAATTGATAACTATGTTGAACATTTTTTTTCATGTATTTGATGACCATTTATGTTGCTTCTTTTAAGAAGCATTTGTTTAATTCATTTGACCATTTGTGAATAAGGTTCTTAAACTACATGTGACATAGTTTTTCCCTTAAAGGTAGACTGTGATAAATGTGTAAAATAATAATAATAAAATAATAATAAAGAGTCATACCTATTAAGCCATTAGGAAGTTAATGTGGAATAATACAAGAAATAAGATAATACAAAAGCAGGTAAAGAGAAAAAAGAAAGGAACCCCAAACAGATGGGAAAAAATAGAAAATAGCACTGTAATAGACCTAAAACAAACAATATCAATAATCATGTTATATATTCTAAAAACTCAAAAGTTAAAGATTAGCAGTTTATATTAAAATGCAAAAACCTTATGATTGACTATGTGCTGCATTTAGGAAATACATTTCATTATGACACACAATAGGTTAAAAGTAAAGGATGAAAAAGATATATAATGCAAACATGAATCATAGGAAAGGTTGAGTGATTCTGTGTCAACATTAGAAACATAGATATTAGAGTAACAATCTCTAAAATAAAGAAGAAAATATTTTGCAAAAGAGGCCATTTCATCAACAGGAAATACCAATTCTAAACATTTATATACCAAACAAAAAAGCTTCAAAATAAACAATGCAAATGTTAATAGAAATAAAAAGAGAAACAGGAAAATCCACAAATACAGGCAAAAAAGTTTCAATACCTCTCTTTCAATAGTTAAAACAAATAGACAGGAAATCAGTAAGTATATAGATTAGAACAACACTAATAACCAACTTGACCCAATTGACCTATAAATATAAACCACTCAGCTCCACAACTGCTGGTACAAATGTACTTTTTAGGTCTACAAAAGCATCTACCAAAATAGACTAAATTCTAGGCCATGAAACAAGCTTCCCTCCAAAGATTTAAAAGGATTCAAGTTATATAAAATATGCGATCACAATTAAATTAGAAATCAACTACAAAATTATCCCAATGATTCCTGAATATTTGAAAACTAATACACTTAACTTTAAGATCAAAGGAAAAATCAAAAGCAAAATTAGAAAATATTTTAATTGAAAGGAAATGAAAATAAACCATATCAAAACAGTGGGATGCTAATCTAGCACTGCATAGTAGGATATTAATAGCACTAAATGCCTGATTAGAAAAGAAGAATTCAAAGAAACGTTTTACTTTACACAACTAGAAAAAGAAAAGGTATGATTCAAATCAGTTATTTATGAATTTTATTTCTGAATTTCCAAGTAGAGCTTGTAGGGAGAATTATTTTTATCCTTTTTGCTTACATGGGTAAAATTGAGCAAGACCAAAACTTATAAGACCAAGTTTGTGTTTTAAGCCTTAAAGAGCAGGAAAATTTCCATGACCTGGGTATGAATGTATATCTGTTATTTGAGAGAGTAGTTGTACCCTATTATCTGTTTTTCTTTCTCCATTAGTAATAGAAGTCTCAATATTAGTTGACCACGTGATTATGTACATTAGACTAGATTTCTCAGCCTCCTTGGCAGTAAGGTATAGAAATGTGATTTACATTGTGTTAACTTTTGCTACATAAATTAGTGGATTGCAACAATAAAATTTTTTAGTTCAGGATTCTATGGTTGGCTTTGCTGGTCTGACTTGGCCTACTACTTCTAATAACCCTCATTTGTCTATTGTTACCTAGCAGTATCCTGGCAGTTAGATGACCTAGGAGGACCTCATTGACATATCTTGTGGTTGGCAAGCTGAGTCTTAAACTGAGGGGAAAGCAACTATGAGCTGGGTTCCTCTCTTCTTTTCATGTATTCTCTAATCCTCCAACAGAATAGCTGGAGCTTCTGAAGTCACAAGGTGAGCTCTGAGTTCAAAGCCCAGCAAGACAGAGAACTTCAGATTCACAAGCATTTTCAAGCCTCAGCTTGCAATAGATTGGCTAATACCCTATTTACCAAAGTAAATCAATAGGTCAACCTAGGGTTCCTGTGGAACTTTTATAAAAACTTTTATTGGAAGGTTTCTACAGAAAGATCATGGAAACAGAAGAGTGTTGTGTCTTACTTTTTGGAAGTGCTTTTTATAGGGGAGAGAAGCATCCTTCTTTCTTTCTCCTTGGACAAAGATTAGTCTTAGAATATAAGTAGATCTGTATTCTCTCACATTGGAAAAAGGGAAATCTACAGCATTGTTGTGCAGAAGTAACTTTTGTGTTTTTAGCTGAATTTTGAGGAACACTAAAGTTCTGTTATACACAATTATAAAGTTCTGTATTATTTTACTTTTAGACCACATTTTAAGATATTGTTAAAGTATATTGAAAATTATACTTTATATGTGTTATATAAACTTTTGGATTAATGAAATAGGAGTGGATATATTATCTTAAGAATTTTGGGCAGAATTGCTCATATGAAACAATTTATTTTTATTGTCAGAAATACTTTGATAAAATTTAAGTGCATGGAGGAATGAAGGCAATAATGGATACTTGTGAGATATTCCATGTGAAAAAAATGAAGGTTGTCAAGTATAAAGAGAAAAGTAGATATGCTTTAGGGCAGAGCAAGGAAGGAGGAGAGAGAAGCCACACTGAACACTGTCTAATTGGAGTGCCGAAGCCTAGGAAAACCTCTAGTTATCAGAAAACTAAAGGGAGATTATGAATGGCAAAGTAAAACTCTCATTCCTTCACTCCAAATCTGTGGTAAAGTTTAATAAATCCATTCACTTTTGTGAACAAGAGTTCCTATCCTTGAGATTGAGGAACTGGCCAAGGTGACAGAGGGCAGTGTTCTCAGGAGGGAAGAAGATTCCAAAATGGAAGAAGCAGAAATTTAGGGTCAGGGTAACTATGAAATTGCCAACACATCTAGAATTTTTATAAATTTTGAGACCACTTTTGTCCTTCAACAGTGTGTAATTAGGGTTGCAGACTGTCTTATCTAGATTTCAAGGGGCAAGGAAGCGCTAGTTGATACAGGTAATGCATTTAAATGAAAATTTTACCAAAAAATAGCTTTGATATAGAATACATTTTTTCTCTCTATAAATATACCCTTATTCATTCTTTCTTGCTCTTCATCTTTGAAAGAATACTTTTGACAAGTGTGAATAGAAATATAAGGTATGTTTAATACCTAAAAGGGCTTGCCTTCTATTTGGGGGAACAAAATGAATACATGAGAAGCCCTAGCAACAGGTCAGGCTAAAATTGTTGGCATTTGAAATGAGAGTATGTATTTGATGTGGGAGTATGTAAAAGAGGTCTGTTGAACTTTCATGACTATATGTGAAATATACCTATCAATAAATGCCATTTCTTTTTGCAGGGAAAAATCAGATCCCTCCTTCAAGTGATGACCTAGTTTCTTTTTTTAAAAAAAAATGTTTTATTTGTCATACACACACACACACACACACACACACACACATACATACATACATGACAACAGTGTGTATTTTGAAATATTATACATACTTGGAGTAGAACTTACTCTAATTAGAGTTCCATTCTTGCATTTGAACATGATATTTCATTGGCCGTGTATTCATATGTGGGGTGGGAAATGCAGCCAGGCACAAGGAGGTACTTCATGGTGCCTGTTCATCTTCCTGTAGGTGTCTTGGATATTGAGGTTCATTATCTGCACGAATATCTGGTGCATTTATAATCCTTTATTTTTCAGAGTCTTAGATAGCTTCAAATCAGTTGTATTATTTTATCCTTCTATTAATGAATGGTTCTAGTGAGTCTCTATTTCACAGATGAGTAAAATGAGTCAATTATGTATTTTTAAAATTCTTTTAGAGGCTTTCCCTAGATATTTGTAACCAAATGTAACCTTGTGTGATTTTTTAAAAAAATCCTTAAAATTAAATATCAATCAAACTATGTCTTTCCACATGTAGATTACTCCCCTCTGATAATCCTGCCTCTGAATGTGAACAGCTGAATTCAGTCTAAGTAAAAGACAAATGGGGAGAAATGCCAGTGACTATAAGAGATTTGATGTCTGTATCCATATCTCTGCATTGAAGCCTTAAGTCATTATTGAATTTCTCATATTTATTTTACATTTCAAATATATATGTCCTCTTATGAAGACTTTTAGCTCTTATCGTCCTCTAATGTAGTGTTTTCTGTGTATGTGGTAGATGAACACTGCGTATTTTATGCATTTTCATTCTTCTCGAAATAGCAGCATGAAGAGGAAAAATACTGTTTCAGCTATTTTATTTAAAAATGCTTTTGAACAAGTAACTTTTTGCATTATTTACCATAATATAAACCAGCTAAATATACTTAATGTGAAATAATGCTGTAATATAATAATGCTGGAATATTCTTAAGAGAAGAATTGTATAAAAAAAATGTGTCAGTTTCATTAGGCATGAATGAATGCGATTAACAAGAACTTTAAATAAGACCTTGATGGGATGATACTATACAGAAAGACTCTTCCTTAATTTAAACATCTGGCTTATATAAAACAAGTTTGGACCAATAAGACAGCAAATGGGAGGAATAAAACAGAGAAGAAGTGTGAAAAGTAACCTAACTCTGGGTGCTCTTCTCTTTACAGACTCTGACATGTCTATATTTTGATTTCTTTATTTAGTACTTAATGCTTAATTCTGCATTTACCTTTTAGTCATATACTACTGACTTCTGTGGGGTTTATTTTCATTCAGTTCTATATTTGCAATCTGCTGAAGCTTCCCATGTTTTGTGTCAGGAGGAAAAATACCTTATTACCTTCTTGTCTATTTAACATTTCAAGTTTTTTTCTCCCTCCCTCTCTGTCTTGTACCTAATGAGCAAATTATCTAAAAATAGACACGTTCATCATTCTACAAAATGTTGTATCTTCTCTAGATTGGAGGCCAGTGTAATTGTAAGAGACATGTGTCTGGCAGACAGTGCAATCAGTGCCAGAACGGATTCTACAATCTACAAGAGTTGGATCCTGATGGCTGCAGTCCCTGTAACTGCAATACCTCTGGGACAGTGGATGGAGATATTACCTGTCACCAAAATTCAGGCCAGTGCAAGTGCAAAGCAAATGTTATTGGTATGTGTAATGCAAAAGTTTACAGTCACATCTCTATTACCATCTGGAAATAAATTCTGCATTTGATTTCTTAACCGAAGAGTAAAGCAAATTTCCTTGCTCAAGGCAGGCTGTGGGGGGGGGGGTAGGGAACAATTTGGATGAAATTAACTGTTTAAAAATGATTAAATTAATAATTCTATCAAGCTACAGTTTGAAGCTTAGTTTAATCAACCCTTTAGAAGTTCTTTATTCTGTAGATGTATTAGTTCACATGGTCCTATACTAATAAGTCATAGAAAAATATAATTTGCTTACTGCATAGATGTTTCTTTTAGAAAATTAGCACTTTTTCAAAATGTTTTACACTTAATGAGTTCTAAGCAAATCATTTCCATGCTAGTTTCCTTAATAGACCAAAATAAATGGATTTTTTCAAAATATTCTGTGCTACAGGGTCCTTTGTGATAAATCTTTCCATTTTTTTCTATTATATTTCTTTGAACTGTTCCTATGAAATGCAAAATAAGTCAATATAATTCCACAGATCATGTATATTGCTAAGGTTAGTTATAAAGGGCCACATAATTTTAATTTTGTAATTCAGTACCAAGCTGATTATAATAAACAGCTACCTTCGGTGTTATTTATCATTTTTTTATACAAGACGTGCTTTTTTGTTTGTTACTCCCACAGGTATTTTTCAGAAATTAGATTTGATTATAGCAATTTATTACATCCAGCATTTTTGAGGGGAACCACCGCCACATAAGGACAAAATTTATCAAGTGCCCAAAATGCACTATGTACATAATGCACTTTGAAATTTTGATATATGAGAATATTATGAGAGGAAAGTTTCCTGATGAAGTGAGTCCTGCATTGTAACTGAACATGTTTTGGTTCATGTAGGAAGTTTAAAAAAGACCTTGGCCTTTCTATTGTTACTCAAGACACCAAGTCATTGTGGTTTTTCTAACACTTGACCTGAACCTCACAATGATGAAAACATACCTGGCAGTGATAGCACCCAGAGATACACATATGCACACCCAGAAATGCATACATATATGTACACACAAGTAAATATCATCTTAAGTAACATCTTTCCTTCGTTGATACAACATAATCTAATGCTTCACCTTTCACATATGTAGCTATACATACATCGTGCTGCATAATTCAGGTAAAAAGCATTTTGATTTAATAAAAAACGAATATTAACATGCCTAATGGAATTACACAAACTTTGGTTTAAAGAAAGATTACATCAAAATGTGTAAAACTTGCCTTTATGTACCTCAAGCATACAAACACTAACTTTTTAGAAAGGAAGAAAAAGCAGTTTGGAGAAGTATATCTTTGTGTTATGTGTGAGACAGAATGAATTCTGAGACCTATGAATTCAATCTGTATGGGGTCCTTTGTTCTTTTATATGAGGTATATTTTAAATTCAAGATGTGAACACAAAAGTTAAAGAAAGGCCTCAAAAGACATGAAGTGCTTACTTCTTTATGTCAGTAGAATCTGTCCTGTGATGTTAGATTCCAGAGGTTGAGGAAGGAAAAAAATAAAAATAAAATTTTTTTTATTACCTCCCTGCTGTTTCCTATGTTATTGGTTGTTCCACATTGTTTTTGGAGGAAAATATTAATATACATTTTGTGAAGGCTAAATCATCATCTTAATATTCTGATAAGTAATTATTATTATTTTGGCAAATAAAATACTTTTAATAAAAATATGAATTTAACAAGCATATTTATTTTCCAAATGGAATTAGCAAGTAACTGTATTCGCCATTACCTTGTTAATGTGAAGAGAAACAAAACCTAGAAAATATAAGGGTATGTTGTATATGCTTCAGAAAGCAAACTGTTAGAGTTAACAAAACTGTTAAATCTTACTAATGATTCTATCACCAGTAAAATACATTAGCACCAATAATTTTATTAAAGTAGGTCATTCATCTAGAATAAAAAAGGAGAAGAATGTGAATTAAATGCCAAGTGTGCTAACTCGCCTGTACTTGTTAACAGTGAATGTGATGCCCTGTAGGCCTTCCTGAGTATCGTTAGGAATAGATTACCTGTCAGGAATATGTATGGCATATTCAAATAAGCACTGCGCATATTTTTAAAACTGATATGATATGAATCCATGTAGACCAATTTTAATAGTTCAAAATGAGTCATAATTCTTGTTAACAATACAGTTATTTTTAAAATTTGCAGCAATAGTGGTCCTTTTTTATTTTCCTTATTGAAATTAAATGATATGCCTTAGGTGAGTCATTCATCACTGTTAAAGAACTTGCCTTCCATTGGAGTTCTTGAATTTTTATCCATATATATACATACATATTAGGCATTTTCTTCCAGTTTACGAATGCTTTTCTACATATGAGTTCCTTAGTGTGCTTTTGACTCTTATTTTAGGACTAATTTTTTATTGCAATTATAGCTTGAAATAAATGTTTCAGTTGCCTTAACTCCACAGTCAGTTATTTAAATTCATGGATATGAGAAGACTATCTAAAGGAAGTATTTGCCATCTGAACATTTACTGTTCTACATATTAAAAATTCTTTTGCCTTGTAATACCCTTTTTGAGACTAACCTGAGTTGTCAGAGATTTAAGCTTCGGGGCCCAAACATTTTTCTCCATTTGTAAAATGTATGTATATATATATATATATATATATATATATATATATATATATATATATTTAAAGGTATATATATATACCTTTAAATAGAAGTAATACAAAGAACAGAATTTACTTAGTGTTCAAAGAGGTATGTTCTGAATCACACAATGTGACAAGCAATGTGATTGCTTTATGAGCCACGGAGAGCTTAATTTATATTAATTGAAAATGATAACATGTAGGATCATACAAAAGGATTAAAATAAAAATTGTTCTGGATATGTTTTATTTATATTAATTATTTAAATATGTAATATTCAGAAGTAAGTGTTTATGTTCTTGTCACAAAAGAGCTTAATGTTTATTTTTTATTCTTGCTACCTTTTTTAAAGATTAATTCACAAATAAAAGTTGTATATATTTATAGTGTACAATGTGATATTTTGATATACACACCCATTTTGCAATGATTAACTCAAGCTAACTGACATATCTGTCACTTCACATACTTATGTTTTAGGAAGAAAAAAATTTAAGATCTAATCTTTTATCGATTTTTCAAGCATATGTAATTTTTAAACTATAGCCACCATGCTGTGTGATAGATCTCCAGAATATGTTTATCTTGTCTAAGTGAAATTTAATGTTCAGTTTAATAATCCTGCCGTAAACATTTTTAGGGAATTCTGATTTTGCGAAAGTTACCTATTATGGTAACATGCCACTCAACTATACTTTTAAGTGAACTTTTTAAAAAAAATAGTTTAATATTTTCAAAAAAAGGGAATGAGCCCAAGTACATGTAACAGAAGCAATATTTGTAGTAAGTATTTTCTTTGCATTAAATTAAAAAATTATGAAGTATATTACATCCAAAATTGTTTATGAGAACTAAATTGAGCATTGATAGTTTTTGAATATGTAAACAACCTTCTTTGATGTTTCTTATGAGAAAACATCTAGGATTTGTGTCTGTATTTAATACCTGTAATAGCATTATTTGTACTTCTGCTACTTAGAATGGAATTGTTTTCCCATCCTCATCTTTTTAAACCTATTTTATCTTTAGGGCTTAGATGCAATCACTGCAATTTCGGATTCAAATTTCTTCAAAGTTTTAATGATGATGGATGTGAGCCCTGCCAGTGTAACCTCTACGGCTCAGTGGACAAATTCTGCAATCCTTTCTCTGGGCAGTGTGATTGCAAAAAAGAAGTCAAAGGACTTCAGTGTGACACCTGCAGAGAAAACTTCTATGGGTTAGACATTGCTGGTTGTAAGGCCTGTGACTGTGACCCAGCTGGATCCCTTTCTGGGACTGTCTGTGATGCTGAGACAGGGCAGTGCACCTGTAAAACCAACATAGGAGGGAGACGGTGTAATCAGTGTTTGGAGGGACACTTCTACCTACAGCAAAATAATTCTTTCCTCTGTCTGCCTTGTAACTGTGATAAGATGGGGACAGTAAATGGCTCTCTGCTGTGTGACATATCAACAGGACAATGTCCTTGCAAATTAGGGGTAACAGGTCTTCGCTGCAATCAATGTGAACCTCACAGGTACAATTTGACCACGAGCAACTTTCAAGGCTGCCAGATGTGTGAATGTGACTCCTCGGGGACACTCCCTGGGACTATTTGTGACCCAATCAGTGGCCAGTGCCTATGCTTGCCTAATCGTGAAGGAAGAAGGTGTGATCAGTGTCAACCAGGTAAGAGACAACTGTGTTACATTTTCAGGGCATAGTGACTTTGCTGTTGTTACCTTTTAACAGGTAATTCCTCTATTCCTGGTTTGGGGCTTGTAAAAATTTTTATCTCCAACATCATTGCTGTGTTTATATCATGATCCAACACATACAACTATTTAAATTGTTCAAGTAAATCTGGTATATTTATGTTGCTATTTGTAGGGCAGAGGTACTTTAGATGAATTGCAGCCCACCAGACTTATTTCATAACTGAGACAATTTATCAAAACCCTTTTAACAGCTGAAAAAAATTAAAAAACAAGAATATAGTTCATTTTCCAGAGAAAGGAAAACTTGAATTAATATCTAAATAACACCAGATATTCAGATGAGGAACTCAATTCCTGAATAAAGCTAGTCACATGTTTTAACTTAAGGGCATATATATTCTGGCATCAGAAAAACATCTAGAATTATTTTTAAATGCCACAAAATAAATGAATAGGATACTGTTTAATATCCCTGCACAGAGGTCTATTTTTCCATTGCTTTCCCACCTGGAAGAAAAAGAGACACTTTCTAGGGCTCTTTCTTTGCCTTGACATAATTTTAACTGAAATAATATTTTCCTTATAATAAATTCATCCTGATAACAGGATAAATATAAGTTTTATCAAGTATCTAGTAGTTGTGTTAATTGTTGGTCTGTCAACCGAAATTAGCTCTGAGTTATTTGAGTCTATGAAATTGAGTACGAGGCACATTCACTCGGAAGGTTGATTTGCCTGGAAGGGAAGTGGTAAGACAAAAGTCCTCCTCTGCATGGTAAGGAATTCTGCTCAGGTGGATCCAGCTACCATTTTCTTTTGTTATTGGCCATTATGACAAATAAGTTGAAAGAGACAGGAAGGAATTGATGACTAGCTAATACAGTCAGAGTTACTTTAGACATATGCGTGGACTATGTTGGAACTGATGACCCACAAAACTCATGTCTCAGTGCAGTGAGAGCTTAGGAACTAGAAGACTCCTGCGGATACAAACTCTTATCAGCATTCACTCTCCATTTCTTCAGTCTCTTTCTCTCCCTTTGTAGGAGGGTCCTCCGCTTCCCCCTCCCTCTGTTCATAGCTATATGGCCACCCCACAGCCCTGATATTGCTTACAATTTTACTGCCAGCTACATGGAGAGACTTCTTAGCTGTTTCTTGGTTATAATTCTAAAGAGGGAAATTCTAAGTGACTTGATTTTGTTTGGGTGGCTACTTCTGAACCAATTTACTGTGGCTGGGGGTGTCAGGTCACATGAAATGAGCACAGGAACCACTCCTTCAGGGAGGCACAGAGTGGTAATTATCCCAAAATACAGGAAGATTGTTGAAAGCTGGGTAGACAGCCTAATTGAGAGCTATAGTCCATTGTGCTCTTTCAATTTCAGATTTGTGCTTCAGAATTTGCAATCAGTTATTTTTTTGGTATCCTCAGATGATATTATTTTTTCTTCTTAAAATATTTTACACTTTATGATATCTCTGATTTTAGAAATAAGGTCCTCATTCTCCTGCTCAAATAACCATGCTTTTTATGTCCTTTCTAAATAAACCAGCAAAATACAATAGATCAAATATTGTATCCTTTTGAACAATTACCTTTTGTTAAAATTCAATGTTTCAAGTCAGACTTTAATTGTATGAATAATATTACATATTTTAAGTAACTTTTCAAAATTCAGATAAAACTCCAAAATCACCATAACAGAATATCTGCTCCCTTTAGTCCTTTCAATGAAACCCTTAATGCATCATTCAGGTATTGTATACTTATCAAATAGATAGGTAAAGGACTGAAATTCATAATAATCCTGTTTTTCTGAGTGTTTTGTGTATTATGCAAAAATGGCCATGAGAAATTTAATCTTATCTACATCATGGGCAATCCTGTCTCATTTGGGTCCTTCCTGTGATGAATAAATACTAACTGTTGTGTTTTCCCTTCTCTTTATGGTCCTTACTGTGGTCATATCTGTTCTCAGCCCTAAGCCCTTTTCTTCCAAGGTGGTCTGTGTCTGTCTACTGTAGTGTTAGCAGAAGAGCACCTTTATTTATATCATTTTACAGGGCTACCTAAATAAGTTTTCTTTTGTTTATCACTTGTATTCAATCTGGCCAACCTTCCAGAGTTTTTAGTCTTCTGGCCTTGTATAGGCACCCAACTTTGTTTTCTGATGTTGCCTTATTCACTCATCATCTTTAGTTACTGCAGACACTTCACTGGGGCTACATCTCATGCAGAGCTGATTTATATCTATCTTAATGCTTTGTTTCTTTAGCTTTTTCTTTTGTTTTTGTCCCATTGCCAGCCAGTTTTGTAAGTTTAGGACATTCCTGTGATAGTCAAGACTGTTAGTTATCAAGTATAAATTTATTTCTTATATATTTAGAAAGAAAAGAAATGCCGTATAGCCATCATTTTCAGTGTTGGCTGGTGCTCTCTGATAAGTTACTGCTATTCAAAATAACACCTGTAATCCTCTATCACTCTCAGTGAATCACAGATATTTGCTCAACATAGAGCACCAGTGTTTTCAGAAGTGTCTTAGTCCAAGCCTATAGGAAACTTGAATGTCATGTACTTTTAAAAATGAGTCCAGGCTTGTTTTTTTTCTCTGTGTAGTCTTACTCAATAAGCCAGCAAAATATAATAGATCAAATATTGTATCCTTTTGAACTCCTTATCACTTGAAGAGTTCATATTCAATAAATAATAATACTATGCATAACACTGTAAATATTTCTGTGATTATGTTTCTTTTTTAATGAAGGTCCTCTGGCCCTATAGATGAAAGTATTCCATTGTGAATGTGTACCATATTTTCTTATCCATTCATCAGTTGATGGAGAAAAAAGAAATTCTGGCATTTGTGACAACATGGATGAAGCCAGAGATCATTATGTTAAGTGAAAAAGACAGGCATGGAAAGACAAGTACTGAAATGTATCCGTCATATGTGGAAATCTAAATAATTGATCTCATAGAAATTGAGAGTAGAATGATGGGTACTAGAGGCTGGGACAGTTGGAGGAGGGAAGAGACAGGGATAGGTTGATCAAGGGTGCTAAGTTACAGTTGGGAGCAAAAACTTCTGAAGTGTCTAGAGTCTCCTGTCATCTCTATAGATGATGATAAAGCACTTGTATTTGAAATAGGTAGAAGAAAGGAGTTCAAAAGTTTTAACCATTAAGAAATATTAGATGTTTGAAGAGATAGATGTTTAAAGTGATTTCAACATTACACAATGGACATGTTTTTGAAACATTACATGTTAACCCATAAATTGATTTAATTTTTATATAACATGTTAACCCATACATTGGTTTAGTTTTTATGTATCAGTTTAAAATTTAAACATTTTAAATATAAATTTAAACGAAAAAATATTAGGGAACATTAAAAATGATGAAAGTATCACTACTTATTAAAAACACTCAGGAGTACATAATGAAATGTGTGAAATATATGGAAAATATACCCAGACTGAGAGAAGAAAGACATGATTTGGAGCTTCATTTCTTCCACCAAATGACTCTTGAAAATGCTGTCCCTTACCCTCCTCAACAAGCAACCTCTTATGTTATCTTCCAACTGTCTGTTTTCTGTCAGTGGCAATCAGCTTTGTTTTTGAGTTGGATACAGATGATACCCATATCAGTTCTACTTATATGCTATTGGTCAGAACTGCTTTTGGTGTCTACATCCAGCTGCAAGAGAAGCTGGCAAATACATCTGAATATATCTTTGTCTGTTGAAAACTTGGGCCTGTTATAAGGAATAAGAATAAAATGATACTTGACAATTAGAAGTCTTAGAGGAGTAATGTCAAATAGTCAAGAAATTGTCAGGCAGAATATTAGTTAACTTTTGAATAGATGCTTGAATTGAGAATGAGCTTGCATTTTTTGGATAGCTGTAATTATCAGCAGTTTTAAAAATATTTATTTATTTATTTATTTATTTATTTATTTATTTATTTATTTATTTGCCAAGGACCATAAAGGCCTCTGGATCACTGAGTTCCTTCAACTATTTCTTGCCTACTTTGACTTCTAGGCCCACCACTCTCTTAACCATAACGCATTGGTGTTCCTCTGGAGATACTGTCCTAGGATTATAGCTGTGAAAAGTTAGAATGTGATTATTACATTTTGTTGGGCAGTGCAATTATTTTCATGTAGATAGAACTTTCTCTTCCTGAAAAATCTTTCTTTGTAAGTAGTGTTATTTATTTAATCTAATTGAAGGATATTATATTTACATCAGTGTGTAGAACTCTCATTGAGCTTAAATTCTGGTGGGGAAACTAACAATAAATCAATTTATAAATATGTAATGATCCATATCTGTATCATTGAATGGTGATTCTCTTTGAATCCTAGGCTCTTTTCAATAGTGTTTCTTTCTGTTGCTAGGAGTTCATATATTATTGTTGTTTACCAAATAGGCCATGTATTTACTACCCTTGCATCAGTGTCTACAATGATTTCTGCTCAAAAAACTGCAATTGCAGAAGGTAAGTTGGATAGTAGGTTGATATTATGCATAGCAAAAATATATATATATATTGACTGATAGTTGGAATGGAAACAAAGTGTTTAAAAATGAGTGATGATGAAGGAAAAGAAAACCCAAAACTGGTGCTCTTATTTAAAAATTAAATTCTTGTCCTCAAAACATTGACACTCTGATAGGGGAAATAAAACAACTGCACAAGCAAACAAAATATAGTACTTTAGGTATGGTCATTATTTTTATTACTAATGATAATACCCATTCTTTATTCCCCTTTAAGTAGAGCATAACTAGCCATAAGCCTTGGGGAGAAGTTTGTGACATCTGATTTTAGGCAAATAACAGTTTCATCTTTTTAAACACAACAAACTATATCTGTTAAACTCCAATTACAAAGGACCAGAAGGGGAGAGAGGAAACCAGGAGGGAAGTATATGTGGAGAAAAATACAGAGGATATTCTGGTATTTTCATTTTGAATTTAATTTATATTTTTATAAAAGTTTTCATTGGCATAATTTACAAAAACCAAAATATAAAGACTTGTCATGTAAAAACAGCAATGCCCTGTTCAGTCCTTCTTACCACAATCTTTCCGTCAGAGCAACCACCTTTGACTTCTTTAGATGTTTCTTCTGGCTTTCGTTTTTATATTTATCACTGACATACATACAGTGTTCCATCTTGAGTGCTATGGTTTGGATGTGAGATGTCCCCCCAAATCTCATGTGTGAGACAGTATAAGAAGATTTAAAGGAGAAATGATTGGGTTATGAGAACTTTAAACAATCAGGGAATTAATCACCTGGTGGGATTAGTTGAGTGTTAATTAAAGGCAGACAGCGGGTAGCTGGAGGAGGTGGGGCATTGAGGGCATAGGTTTAAGGTATATATTTGTATCTGCCAAGTAGAGACCTCTCTCTCTTTCTGATTATCATGTGCATTGCTTCCCTCCACCATACTCTTCCACCATCTTGTCCTGCCTCACCTTAAGCCCCCAGGAATGAAGCCTGCTGTCTATGATTGAGACCTCTGAAACCAGGAGCCCCTAAATAAACTTTCCTTCCCTAAAATTGTTCTTGTTTTTCTCCCCTAAAATTGTTCTTATAGTCACAGCAAAGAGTTGACTAAAACATTGAGTTTTATGATTCACACATTATCTATTGTCTTCCTACTGTGGAGGATGGGTATTCAGTTCTTTATGATGCCCCCTCCTGAACTTATTTGATTGCATCAATAACAAGTAACAGAGGTTACTTGTTCCTTAGTTATGACTGTATAAATCTATTTCAGAGCTATGCCATACACTTTGATTGTGCATCCTTTCTTTAAAAAAAATGCCCTTGCATAGTTTTCAAGGAAATCTCTTAGATGTTTCTAGGAAACAAAACTCTAAGCAGTTGATTGGTTTCTTAGTTTTCCCACTGGATATATCAGTTTCTGGGAGGATCTGAATTCCTAACCTTCCTTTTTCCATTTTGGCTGGTTGAGCTTTAATTTTCAGGCACAATACTGTTTAAGAATTTATATTTTCAGCTGTCCTGGGGCTATCTATACTTCTCTTGCAAGAATCCTATGTGTTCTCTTTTCTTGGTATATTTGTGTATCAGGTACAGCATATGCTCCAAGAGCTTCTGAGAATAAAAAAAGAAGGAAAGTATTTTTATTGTTGTTGTTGTTGAGAATTTTGTACGCCTGAAATCATCTGACAGTGTCTGAAATTGTATTACTTAATGGAGTTATTTTCACTTGAAAATTTTAAATAATTTGACTTATCTTTTAGAAGAGCCTCACTCCTGCTCCTACTGGCTTTCCACCATGGTTAATAAAAAACAAAGCAAATGGACATTAGCAGCCCACATGGTTTCATGCCTGTGAACTCTCCTGTCACGTCTGTTGCTCTCCACCTAGGGAGTCTCTTTGCTGTTCTTCACAGTAGTTTAATGTTGCATATCAGGCCCACAACATAGTACATCTATAGTGGATGCTCCCTATTTATTCACTAAAGGAGTGAATAATTATATTTAAAAATATCTCAATGATATTTTCTAATTTTTAGGCATGTGTTTAGCCTTTATAACTACACATAAGGAGCATGAGGTGTTCTACTGCTTAAAACAACAGTAGTACCCTGGGTATCAACGTATGCATTGTTTAACAAAAGAAGATATGACATATGCATATGTGCATACTGTATAAATGGGGTGCAGTGTGTTTGGGGATCTTCTTGTTTGTTTCTATATTCTAACTTCAGGAATTCTTTTGGTTTCAGAAATTCCACTTTGAAATTTTTTTTTTCTGTTTCTATAGTCTTTTATGGTGAGAGATACATTGAGCGAAAAAACTTTCTTGGAGCCATCTCTATCATAAATAGGTATTTTGTGGTAGTCACCTTTGCAGCCCGCACAGTAAGATATACTGCTGCCATCTAAAGCTTGCATTCCACTTCTTTAAATATATCTGAGAGTCCTAGATCACATGCTGCAGGGTACAGACCTCACATGGAAGTGTGTGAGCAGTAGACTTGGAGAATACCAGGTAGTAGGAGGGAATGTACTAGTGAGCCTGAGGACTTTGTCTGCCTTTTCTCTGTGGTTATAAATAGTACTTGCCCATGCTAGACTACCACATAGATTCTTGTCCTACTTCCTTAAAAAACATTATTAAGGAAGGTGCGTATAATGAAATCTCATGTATTATTAACCTAACCTTACTAGGAATGTACAAGGAATGGGCTTAATTCAACTAAAATTTATAGGCAATTTGTTAAAGCAGCAGTGCACATTAGAAGGTACATTAGAGCCACATTGGTTTTAATATGCCATTCAATAACTTGAACAGAGGTTAAAAATGCTGCTTAACCTCCATTAAGTATTTTAAAAATGCTTTAATTTAAAATTATTTGGAGTGTGTGTACATATATGAATGTACACATACCCACACTAATAAATATAGCACTAAATATGTTTTCCCAGTGGCTTTTTTCAGTGCTGGGTGACCTCGTGATGTTCAGCAGCTGCACTTAATCAGAGGCCAGGCCGAGAAAGGCAGGGAAGGATGTCAAGGCATCCTGAGCCAGTGACCCTTCCTTGTCCTTGAGAACTAGAGGCAGAGAGGGTTTATCAGGGAGTGTGCAGCTTTGGAATAAAATAAAGGCTAATTTATAAAGAAAGCAGCTTCCTAGGACATGTGTTGTACTAATAGGACAATGCCTCTTGCTTCCCTCTGGTACTTACTTCTGCTTTTATTTTATACAGACTATTAGAATGTAAAACAAAGTACCTTGCTTCATTAAGAAGCAGCTCCAATTTGTTAAGCAATAAGCTCACAATCCAGGATTGTGTGCAAGATCCTGACAATGGAATTGGAATCAGACGGCTGAGATTTTGTTAAAAATCAATGTGTCAAATTGAGATCTGATTATGACACATCATTGTGGGTTAGTAAAGCAACTTTCTAAGTTAACATGTTTTTTTCACAGAGATCATTTAGTTTAAAAAATAAAAACCTCTTTGATAAATTGTAGGTAGGAAACCTGGGACCACTACCTTAGGGACCTCTAGAATAGTTTTGACAAATAATTATTTAAACTTGGAAAAATCTACTTTCATAGAAAACTTCTTAAAAACAATTACAATGATAATAATGCACAATATTTACTGAGTAGTCTTCTATGTTCTAGGCCCTATAACATGACGTTACCTGTAAAATTTTATTTACTATGCATAATGTTTCTGTGAGGGACCATTCTTTCCCCCGTTTTAAAGCAGAATAAATGGACTATAATTTAGGAGATGAGCCATTTACATATCAAGGTTTATCTGATTCTAAAAGCTGTATTCTGAAAAAAAGGCACTTTTCTGAATAACTTAATATTTGTCTTAAACATTAAATATTTGAGGGTGAGTTAAACAGATGCTCTTACAAATACTCCAATCCTACCCTCAAGAGTTCTTTAACCATTCTGGCTTACTGCATCAGGTCATGGATACCTCATTTATTGTTAAAAAAAATCTAAGTCATACACATAACATGAAAATTAACAGTGTCCTGGGATGCTGGAATGATCAGACACCAAGCTAAACTGAGAGGTCCAAAATGGGATTATCTTCATAAAGGAATTTCAAAGAACTTTAGAGATAGTGGGTATGGCATAGGAGAAAGACTTGGAAGCATGAACTTTAATAATTACTGAAACTGGAAAAAAAGAAGAAAGGAAACAGAAGAATATAAATGTTTAGTTATGGATTATGAATACACATATATGTTTACATATGAATAAATACGTATGTATTCATTATAATGTCCCAAATGTTATTAGTGTAGTCATTATTCATATTCTTTATTCTTATTGGGTTTGATTCTTAGAAAATATGCTTATGAGAGTCTTTTATGGATATTCATATAAATAGTATAAGTACTCTATAAAACAGGAAAGTTCAGTAGATTTCCCATATTTGAGCCTGTTGTTATGTCTTTTGTTGTAATAACAGGATATATAATTTTGGGTTGACATTTAATTTTTCTAGCTCTGTTTCAAGTGCTTATAGGGCAAGAATTATATTTTAAATTTATCATGCTGGATTCTTATACATCTTTTACTGTATTCCCTAATACGCTAGGCTACTCTGCCCAGTCACTCTCATGACACACAGACTTAGGTTTACATTTTCCCTTATAGTGTTAAAGATATCATTTCATAGTTTAAATGCAACAGATATTATCTCCCCTCCATACATACACCTATCTATTCATTTCATTCATATATTCTTTTTTTCAACAAACATCTGTAGAAGCCAGGTGCAGTGGCATACACCTGTACTATCAGTGATTTGGGAGGCTGAGGAAGTAAGATTGCAAGTTTCAGGCCAGCCTCAGCAACTTAGTGAGACTCTGTCTCAAAATTAAAAAAAAAAAAATTTAAAAAATGTCTGCAGATGTAACTCAATGATAAAGTGTCTCTGGGTTCAATCTCTAGTGTATATATACACACAAACACACATACACACACACACATAAAAAATCTGTGGAATAAATTTCTATGCATCAGGTACTATGCTGGTCTCAGATATTTGATTATAAATATATTAAGGCTTTGTGGTTTGGTTAGAGAAACTGTCACATAACTGTAATACAGTGTGATAAGTGCAGTATGATAAGCATTCAGTATCAAGAAGCAGGAAAATGAGGGATTGATAATTCTTTCTTCATAAAGAAAATGATTATATTGAGCTGGGCTTTAAAAGTAAACAGGAATTGGGAAGGTACTTGAAGGGGGACAGCAGCTCAGGAAGGGGGAATAAGAGCAGAGGTTTTGAAACATAATTAAACTGAAAATGTTTTTTAAAGAAGAGAATTTTTTTTTAAAGAAGAGAAATTGTACTTTGGTTTGAATAATATTAGTATGCATTCATTTATTGACATCGGGTCAACTCAAATAATTGTCCAAAGTCATCAAATGAAGGAAAATATCATCTTCATTTGAAAATTGATACTATTGACTACACTTAATTCTGACAATTTTGATTTGAAAAACCTTTATTGAAATGGACTTGCCGTAAGGTGTAGAAGCACAACTCCCTCCTTAGACTTGACTCTTAATATCATGTCCATGTTCTGGCTTAAGGTGAGAGCAGTTTCCTCTAAATGGCTTATAATTAGTGCTTAGCCTCAGCATTGCCCTCCTTTTCTGAATAAGGCCTAGAGGTTAAACTTGTTTTCTTTCTCCCGTTCCAAGCCTTTGGTAAAACCTGGTTGTTCATGGTCCTCAGGAGGGACATTGCTAGGAAATGGGCTCTTCTTTTATGCCCAGGACAGGTACTGTGCTGTGCAAATAGCCACTACAGGAGATAACACCAGCCGCCTTGCTAATAACTCAGAACACTGTGGATTCTGGGAGCATCTTTCAGATAAAGAAAAATTTTTATGAAATGGGTGACTCTGTTTCAGTTGGACAACAGATTATCGTCCATTTGAGACTTGCCTCATTGGGGACCAGGGATTAGCTGAAATAAAAAGAGAAAATAATAAACTTCAGAGGGCTGACTTGTGCTCTGCATGGGTGAACTCGCAGCACTACACGATGCAAGGTAATAACGTGGTCCTAATGACCACACTTAAGGATGTGGTGCAAAATCATTCATGGGAGGAAATCTCAAAAAGATCAGTTAAAAAGGAAGTAGACAGCAAGATGTGGAACATGAAGTAGAACTAACAGAGAGAGATCAGAAATGTATTAAGTTAAGAAATTAAGGTCAGTTATCTTATAGCTACACTCAGGAGTTGACTTTTAAGCAGGAGAGAGGGGAAAATGTTTTCTATAGTTGGAAGTCATAAAAGGGAAGCTAATGGTCTAGAATTAGGCACATTCAGGTGAGGGGAGAAGTAATCTTTGAGCAGGAAGTTACCTGAGTCATCCTAATTAGAACTGCTTAAAAATAGGACAACTAAAATACTGGTGGGATTAACCTGTATAATCATGCGCTTGAGAGGAGGAGGGGAATTAACCCCAAGGCAAATTCCAAAGTAGCCTTTTCCTGGAAGCCTCCCTTGCACTGACAGTCTCCAAAGTTACTTTAATACCTTTTTCTGTTCTTCTCTGCTTGTATTTCTGATTTTTTTTCCTATGCAATTCTCTATTCTCTCAAAAGTTGGACTGACTAATCTCCTCCACCAAATTGTACGCCCTTGTATTTACAGATTTATCTAATAAATCATATCTTATAAAAATTATCCTTAATTGGTCTAGAATTCTCTGTGGCTTGAAGCTATTGCTGTAAGACCAAATTAATTCTTCTTCTAAGTATCTATGCTAATGGGTAATTTATCCAAATTGAAGAGCTGTTAGTACATTCATGATGCCATCATCATGAATTGAAGGAGCCAAAACACCTTCCCAGGAAGAGAAATACAAAGTGCCACAACCACAGTGGTCTGGAATCCAAAATAGAAGCTGCCTAAATGTGTGACTTTGAGTAAATCATGAGGGAACATTTATTAATTGGTATAGCTATACTCTATTTCTGGAAAAAATATATTTCTATCAGGGGATGCAAAGAAACCAATAACATAATCTGGCTATAAATTATAAGAAAATGATAGAATTAGTCATTTCCATCCTAGTGAATGAAACATATTTTGAGGTTCATTCTTCCTCTTGTAGAGCACAATGTTTTACTGCTCTTAAAGCTGTCTAAGAGAGAGTCCATGGGGCTTCTAAGAAGGAAAACAGATTAATTGTTGGAGACTGTGAAAGCATGGCTTATTTTCAACTAAAGCTTCAAATAAGTTTGAAAGTTTCCCAATTGCTCTGTTTTTCCTTGTAGAATACTACACAGAAAATGCTCCCTATGTGTTCCTGCTCTCTCTCCTCAATATGACCAATATTCTATATATCTTAAATTAGTGATCAGGATAATTTCATAATTCAGTTTATTTGCCATAACTGCACTCATTAGACTACTTCTGGGATCCTTTCTCCCATTGTTTCAATAAAATTACTTGCAGCATTTTTCATGTGCTTGTGTGTTTGTGGGTCCGTACATGTGTGTAACAAGGTACATGCACAAAGACATGTGCACACACACATCACAGAAGATCAAGGGCCATTTTTTGGTCATATACCTGCTCCATCATTCAAATGTCTGATGCCTTTCTAATTGACATTCTGGTCTTCTGGTCTAAGAGATTTTTAAGAAACTTGAATATATTTTTGAATCACTTTTTAATTCCTTTTCTTTTGCTATAAGAAAAAAATGGATTTTGCAATTAATCTAAAAACCTCTATGTTTGTTTTTAAGTATAGTACTTGTAGAAATCACTACCTACTTAGTAAGTGGGTCCAAATCTATTAGTTCATCACATGTTCATGGTGTGCTTACTATGTGCAAGCGTTGTACTAAGTGATGGGGAGGCTGATAAGAACCTCATTTGCAATGAAGTTCCTGCCTTTGTGGAAGTTACAGTGTGGAGGAAATGGGATTGGTTATAATTTTCAAGAGCACTAAAGAAAATAAACAAGATGCTGTAAAATTGTAATGAACGTACCTAAAGTGGTCTAGGAAAAGTTACTTGAGGAACATGCAACCTGTCTTACACAGCACAGGAGTAAACTAAGCAGAAGAAGTGCATTGGAACCATTCTAGCAAACTGAACAGCCCACAGAAAGCCTGCATGTGTCAAGAATAAGAAATGTGGCTACAGGTGACTGAGATCAGAATGAGCTTTGATATGAAGCTAGAAGTGGGTGAAACTAGAGGCTGCTGGTAGTTTGGATTTTTTTTCCTAAGGGGAGTAGGAAGTCATCAAATTGTTTTAAATAGAGAAATGATATGTTCAAACCACAATTTGAAAGAGATTGTTCCATCTACGCTTTGAAGAATAGATTGGATGGGAACTAAGTGGGACATTGGTGGATGAGATGGCTTTGGGAACTAAGAAGCCTGGGTTTGATACTGAGTTCTGTTTTTTGTTAACTTTGTAATTTTTATAAAAGTTTGTTAACCTTCTTAACCTTCAGTTTTCTCATCTCCATAATGGAAATAATAATACCATTGATGTTATTTGTATTCTTGTGAGAACTAAATGAGATAATGTTTATGTAGCCACTATTCTAGTGCTGGTACATGGTGATAGCTGTGAAAAAATTAGTGGTGATACCATGTCCCATTGTCCTACATATAGGACACCTGAAAAAAGTATACAATTTTAATAGAACACTTATAAAATTGTTCTGTTTAAGTTTTTGATAGATGTCCTATATGTAGAATGTAATGAGTTAACTGCAAAGGAGGTATGGAAGGTAGAAAAATTCTTAGGATGCAATGTCCATAGTACTTTCTCATTAGCAAAATGCATGATGAAAGAAGTTGAGAACTAAAGAGTTTTAGCAAAATACACTTGTTTAACTTTAAATTTCAGGTATAATTTTTAGATAGTATAAACAAATACTTAAGATATTTTTTACTAAAATTATTATTGTTAAATTCAAATATAATTGGGTATCATGTATTTTATCTGGTTTTCCTACCAAAGATGTCTCCTACCAAAGATAAGCAACTGAATAGATGGTATGCTATGCTGAAATGGAGAGGAATAGAGGGAGTCTGGTTTTTAGCTGAAAGATTGTGAAGTAGGTTTTAAATACACTGAATTTAGGTATCTTGGAGATACAAAAGTATGATGTAAATTATTTACTCAGTTTTTTTTTGGTCATAATTGACACACTCATTAAGAATATCTGTAACCATATTTGTACTGGGAATTGGGTAGTGCCATAATAGAATATCCTATTTTTCTATGTAATCAAAATGTTATCTTTTTAATAGAAGACTAGGAAAAAAGCATATATAAATTTTTTCATTTCTTTATTTCCAGGTTTTTATATTTCTCCAGGCAGTGCTGCTGGCTGCCTGCCATGTTCATGCCATGCAACTGGTGCAGTTAATCACATCTGTAATAGCCTAACTGGCCAGTGCAGGTGCCAAGATGCTTCCATTGCTGGGCAAAGCTGTGACCAATGTAAAGATCATTACTATGGATTTGATCCTCAGACTGGAAGGTAAATCTTTATAAGAGTGAATTATTTAATATTGTAGTGTTTACATTTACAATTTCTGTTTCTTTACTAACAGTAATTTTGGGCAGTCTTAAAGCACTATATTTTATTAAAAGAGTCTTTTTATCAATATATTTTTATTTATTGACATTTATTAAACCTAATGGTGATCTTTGACTATTTCTTGGAGTAGGTTGCTGTGCATTGATGTACCCTGTACTAGAGTCTGATAATAATACTGAATAAGATAAAAATCTTTTTTACCTCAAAAAGTTTAGTATCTGGATGTGGAGAAAAGTAGGTAAACAGACACCTAGGTAAGAAAACACATATAGAAAATATATGTAAGACAGCTGGAAATATGTATATATGCATGCTTTGGTCTACATGGCTACTAAATTTATTGTTTATTGCATCTATTTATGTTTTCCTTGTATTTCTAATTTAGGTTTAAAGATTTACAGATGAGAAAATCTAATTTCATATTTTATGATATTATTTTTTTCAGTGTATAAAGTGCATTTTGAAAATAAATTAATCACTTTTCAAAATTACCCTGTGTTTAATATTCTATTTCTTATTTCCTGTATATCAAAGGGGACATTTGCCTTTACTCATTTGAGTTCTTTGCTGTATTTTAAAATATGGGCTACAAAGTCAGTTCAATCTCCTTTCTCTTTCTCCCCAAATCCCTTTCTCTCTCTTACTTCAGATTACGAGCTTATCCAGACTCTATTATGTCTTTTAAAAAGTGTTCCTACCACTAAGAAATGGGTCTTGTGTTCTGAACTTAGGAGATACATAACATCAGTAGAGTGTCTTTTTCTCAATATTTGCATGTGTTTAAATATAAGTAATTATGTCTGTCTGTCTTTCTGCTGGGAATGGAACCCAGGTGCTAGCACACAGGAAGCAAATGCTCTACTACGGGGCTCCATGCCCAGCTCTATTTGGGCTCTTTTTAGCACATGGTCTCTGCAGATTGCCTTTTGGCTCTTACACATCTCATGGACTCCTCCATTAGAGTATAGATAAGGTGACAGTTGATTTTTTGTAAAAGAACTAAAACCATTTTATTCTTATTTTCTTTTAAAATTTAATTTGATTTAAAAAGAGTACAGAAAGCCCATGGTATAGTGAATGTTAAAGGAAAGAACTGTTAGGATTTTAATAGTAAACCTGGAGTCGGTATGCCACTGAACACAATTTTTATTGAAAGAACATTCTAAAAATTTCTGAGTTGCAACTCTAGGGTTGGTTTGTTCCACTCCTGGCTCCCTCTCTCTTTAAATGTCCTATCTGTTCTGTCATTCTGACCACACATACTTAGAAAAAGAAGAACCTTCTTCTCAACCATCTGTCTTCTTTCCAACATTCATGCCCATCAGTGATGGCGTTGTGTGACAGTCTCATACCCATTTTGTTCTACTGATCCCTCTCGTTATTCTTTCTGGGGTTATCACCAAAGCCTTGCTCAATGTCCAAGAACTATCTAATTGTTCCAGCTTTTGACTTCACTTATTTTTATTTGACTGAAACCTTATTATCTTCATTACACCCTTTTCTTTATCCTTCAATGTTCTTAAACTCAAAGCTGACCTTTACCCCACTCTGTTTCTCTCCCACTTTCTACCCATCTCTCTCTCTACCTCAGGTTAATCTAAGCCCAAGAACTGCTTACAGAATAGTGTTCTATCATCTATCACTCTGCAGTAGGCCTGGCTAGCACTGGAGTTGAACTCCCTGGGTTAGAAGGTAGATTGAAATGTTTACCCAAATTGATGAGGAATAGGAAGAGCCAAAGAAGGATGTATAAGCTACATTACTGGAAGGTACTGAGATTAACATCAAGAAAGAAGAATTCAGTCAAATAAAAGAGATGACAGCAGGATGGAGTCTTGGAGATAGAGCCAAAGTGTGAAAGGCTGGGTGGTTTTCAAAAGAATAATAAAATCCAGAGTAAGTGTGAGTTTAAAGCAAAAATACTCATGATAAGTTTTGTATAAATAAAATCACTTCTCTTATACCTATATTGATTATATTGGTTCAGGGAGGTAACTACTTTTTTAAAGTTTCAAATTATCTTTTGAAATTACAATACTTTTCTTCTATCCTTATATCTCTTGTTGTTATTCTTAGAGGCTTTCGTTCATTAAGTATCTTATTAGAGGAATTGTTATAATTCGGATCTGGAATATACACACAAGGTCCATGTATTAAAGGACTGGTTCCCAGCTTGGTGCTTTGGGAGGTGATAGTAACTTTAAGAGGTGGGGCCTAGTGGGAGGTCTTTAAGTCATTGTGTGTGGTGTGGGGCGGGGCATGCCCCAGAGGGGAATAGTAGGACCAATTCCCTTTTTTCTTGTTACTTTTTACATCTTGGCCATGAGGTAAACAGTTTTGCTTTGCTACAGACTCATAACATGCTGTCCCACCATAGACCTAAAGTAAAAGAAGTGACTGATTTTGGACTGAAAACTGTGAGCCAAAATAAACCTTTCTCTTTATAAGTTGATTAACTCAGGTCTTTGTTATAGTGGCCAAAAAAAAAAAAAAAAAAAACCCTAACTAATATAGGGATGCATTTTTTTTTCCTTCTAACTTCTGCCAGTGTACTGAACTATTTTTCTGTCTACTTATGCACTTCTTTGACCTCTTTATTCATTTAATTCCTACTCCAGTGTCATCCTGGATTCTCTGCTTCTCCAGTATTCCTAATCTTAGAAATGCTCCTCTATGAACATGACATCTCTTCAAATCTGTCATCCCGGAACCATCTCATAGCTTGCTACTTCTTTTAATGCCTAGTCCAGTACCCCTAACTGGTCCTCTTTGATCAGCCTTCTCCTTGAGCAGCCTGATGCTACTAAGATCTTTCCCTTCTGCCATACCATGAGCCAGCTGCAGAGATGATTGCCTTCCTCATGTCCTTAACCTGTGACAATGTGCAGGAAGATCATGCACCTGTGCTTACTGAAAGCATGGCTCTGCATATGCTTCTCATCACCTCACTCTCTGGCCCCTTTAAACTGTTACCAGTCTTAGAATTTCAACTTCCTGCCTTTGCTCTTGCAGATTATTTAGGCCTCTGTTTTATAAAAAGAGGACCTGCATATCTATCTCCAGGTTATCTTCTCTCCACCTTCAACCTGCACACTTTTTCAGGCATGTTTAATTTTTCATTTATTAATAGAAGAAGAAACAATGTATCTTTTTCTAAAAAATAACCTATTGGCTGTTCTTGATGTGATCCCTACTAGTTTCTTTATCTTGCTCCTCCCTGTCCTTCTTTCCTTTGAACATTGCTCCATAAAATCCTCCCCTTATTTGAACTTAAACTCTCTTCACTGGCTATAACATTCTGCAAATATCCTCTTCATCACCATCTCAAAACCCCTTCCCTTGACTCTGCCCTACTTTATGAATCCCATGTAATCTCATACTCTTCCAATTACTGGCATTTAAGCACAGGTTTTTTCTTTTTTTCTTCATTTTGTCCCATTCCCATTTGTTCCTCAGCTACTACAATTTGTAAAAACCTATAAAAAGTTATCAATCGATGACTACTAGTTTAATGACTTTGTGTGTGTGTGTGTGTGTGTGTGTGTGTGTGTGTGTAGTTGAGGATCAAAGTTAGAGGATGGCACATTGCTAGAAAAATATTTTGACCATTTAACTACATCCCCAGCTTCCTAGATAATTCTAAAAACTCTCATCCAAATCAAGGAAAGGTGTATAACATGATATAATGGATAAAAATGGGTTATAGAAAAAGAGAATTAGACAACTGTGTCTCCCTGGACATATACATGGTTGTCAGCGGCACTTTCCACTGAAGTCATCAGGAAGGTGGCAGTAGGCCCCTGGAAGGCTGATATGGATCTCTTTCTAGAGTTTAGTGAGGCCAGTGCCTGATGTCTATCTTAGACCTAGCAAATTTAAATGAGGACAGATAGTCTGGCCAGATCTGGAAAAGCAAGCTGGAAGAAAGTATGCTATGTAGTTTATATAGCCAGAGTTCATCAGGACAAGGCCTTATGAGCACCATAAGAAAGACAGAGAGCATGAAGTTGTCTTATTGTCTGCACAGAGTGTTGTCGGGAAGGCGGAAGAGGCCTGAGTAAAGGAAAAGGTGAGAGTCCTGTGGGCTAAATTAGTAAGCAGCTAGTTAGAATAGAGATGTGTCTGACTACACTGAGACTACACGGGGGAGAGAATTCCAGGAGGGGGAAAAAGAAAAATCAATGAAGAAATCACAAAAGTTGTGCCCTCAGTGAACAGCTGGCTTTAAACATATGCAAGGTCCCGGGGCACAGCCTATTTTGAATTTGCTGGTCCAGTGAATGCCAGGCCCTCTCACAGCCTGCACACAGAGGTGTGTTGTAGAAAGAGAAGGAGCCAACCAAGAGAACTCCTCTGGTTGGAGACTTGCCACCTTCATCACATCCTAGCTAGAACAAAGGTGAGAGAAGTGTGTTCTTTAAATGTCTGACTAGAATGTTGACTAAAACACAGAATTAGATATTTGATCTTCTGGATCAAATCTGTTTTACATCTTAAGGTAATTCAGTATGTCTGTTGCCTCAGAAAGGACAGAGAACTACATGACTGATTTATTTTGTATCCTGGTGGAAGATGAGGAAATTAGCTCCTCATAATAGATTTAATGAGTCAATGAAAGACAAAAATTGATCTGTGATTGCTTCTTATGATTCATGGTTTTCCATTGTGATCATCCCATTGTCTTTTTCATGATCTCTTCCTTAGGTGCCCCTATGTGCTACTTCTCTGATTTGTTTCATGTCTCTTGCTGGTCACTCCTTGTTAATACACCCCTTCAATTTACACATCTGTGTCCACAGTTTCAACCGCTGCACACATGTTAATGACTCTTGAAAACATTATCATCTATTCAGTTTCTTACCATGGGCACCAGATATCTCTGAGATTTTACACTTGTGTATCTCACAAGCAATTCATTTTTTTTTTTTTTTTTGGTACTGGTAATTAAACCCTGGGCCACTCCACCACTGAGCCACATCTCCAATTTGTTTTCTTCTTTTTTTTTTAATTTTGAGTTAGGGTCTCACTAAGTTTCTGAGGGTCTTACTACATGGCTGAAGCTGACATCAAACTCGGAATCCTCCTGCCTTCACCTCCTAAATCCAGTGTGAGTGGGATTCCAGTCTGAGTGGGTATGCCCAACTGCATTCCATTCTTAGTATAGCCACAGAACTAATCTCCTTGATGTTAGTTTTCTCAACCACCCCCCAAATAAACAAATGTCTCATGCATTCCTCACCTTAATAAAAGAAATATAAACCTTCAAGTACTTATTCTAAACCACTAATGTTTGAGTGGGACTTGTAATTCTCTTTGTATTGGCAGAATTGGTTCTGATATGGAGTAGAATTGATAACAGGCCACTGCTGGGAAAAGATACGGAAGGAAGGGTCACCATATATAATGAAGCTCCTCTGAAAAGAATAGAAAGGAGAAAACGTCCCATGACCTCATGGGGCCCAAGGCAGTCAGCAGAATTTGCCATGTGCGTTGCTTACAATTTGAGTTGACCCTTCTATTCCACTGATGAATTTTGCTGTCTCTTTTCACTTTGGCATTGATAATCATTGGAGAGGAAATCCTCTAGCATAGAAGGTCATAGAGGAAAAATATTTCAAAATCTGACAATGAGAATTGCTTGAGTTTATATGTTTACTCATCATTGAGAAGGGATAAAAATGGACTTTCTTCTTTTTATGTTTTCCAATTTCTTGAATGATAGTGTTCTTGAATGTCTTTGTTGGCTTCTGGTTGTTATTGTATATAGACTCACTTTAGCTATTTTGAAAATGTGTACAAAAATGGCTAAAATATATGGGAATCCATCTAGCATGAGAAATGTTTATTTCTTGAAGGAAAAAGTTCACTCGGGCTAAATGTCTATGGACATGTAGTATAGGAAAATAACTAAGTGCTCATGTTAAAAAAAAATTAAATAGGAAGAAATTAGCTAAAATCAACTGATTGTGTTTGAGCTCTAGGTACTATGGCAAATGCTTACAAATATAAATTTATTAATTTCCAATATCTACAATAAAATGTGTTTTGTTGTTAAGAAGATAAAATATCATTGTATTTCTTAATCAATTTTGGAAAACACACTGACTTCCTCATCTGAATTTTTCATTTTCATATTCAGAGACTCATATTCATCCCTCCATAAAGTTCACACCTATTCCCTCTCTTCTCTACGCTCTCTTTATTATTCATTGCAATGTTTGCTGTATTTTTTTTCTTGGTTTATTTTCTACAAAATAAAACCTGATCCTAAACTGTAGAAACAATAGCAAAAATCCACCCAACACACCCATAAGTTCCCGGGAACGATCTGGAAAAGCGTTCACCTGTTTCCCCTCAAAAGTTACCAATCAGAAAAAGGGGGTATATATGTAAAAGAGCTGATCCAAGTTTAAACATTCCTCCATTTATCTCTGACACATAAAGCAAACATAGTTTAATCAGTATTGAAAATAACGAGGCAAACAAAGGTATCTTCCAGCTGAAAAAAAATCAATACAGCAAAAAAGGCATATTGTATGTGTATAACCCCAAAACAATGAGACAAAAATGGACTGTATTCACTTTGTCTCAGAGCCATATTTGACCCTCTGCCCTCTCTAGTGCTGTCCTCTTGTTGACCTGTACCTGTGATTCCTCTTTCCCCAGACCTAAGTCTGCTCCACTTCCTCGGATGCTCTACCATTTCCTTACATAACATCTGCCTGTTACAACCCTCAAGGTTTCCCCTGATGATGAATCTCTCTGTGTTCATTAGTCACAGTTTGCCTTGTGTAAGCCTTAAGGAGTTAGGAGGATCACTACTTGCCTTATTTACCAGCTGATGTTCCTTGAACTCTAATTGTCCTCAGGTGGCAGAGAATAAGGCTCTAGGCTGGCCAAGAATCCGAAAGCTCAGACTGCTGAAATACGAGGAAAACTTCTGTCATGAGATTCTTTTTGATTGTACTGCAGAAGTTCTCCATTTTAACACTGTGTTGTAGATTTGGTTGGGTAATCTTTTCACATGCCTCTTTCCAATTGATCTCAATTGGTGTTTACTCTGAGCACCAGCTCAAATGACAGCAGACAACTTTCTTGTCAACTGATCTCCTTTTATGGTGTGACAAGGGAAAGTTTGGGGTGGGGGATGTGTCTCCTAGATTCGTGCTTCTCTGTGACTCTGTAAGACAGCTGGCTGTCATCTGGGTCTTGTCTAGCCTGAGCTTACTCACAAGGTGGTGACTGTGATTCAGAAAGACAGCAAAAATCTGCCAAGGCACTTGAGGCCTTTGTTTGAAACTACTTCAGTGTTACTTTAGTCTTATTCTATTTGATAAAGCAAGTCACAAGGCCTGCCCATATTCAGGAGTGGGAAAACAGATTCCATTTTTTGGTAGAAAGAACTATACAGTTGTAAAGGACATGCACAGAAGGGAAGGTCAAAAACTGTGGTCATTTTTGCAGTCTCCCACAGTTCTATAAATGTATTTTCTCCCTTATTATAGATCACGTGTGATCTTGCAAGAAATGTCAGTTTTTATACATCCACAGTGGGCTTCCAATGTGATGTAATAGGAATAACATGGTGTGGGAGTTAGGGATGTTGCAGTTCCAGTTTGGCTTTCCTCTAGACCAGGTATATTAGCTTCTTCTTGCTGATGTAATAAATTACTACAAATTTAGTGTCTTAAAACAACACAAATCTATTATCTTATGGTTCTGGAGGTCAGAGGTCCTAAATTAGTTTTGCTGGGCTAAAAGTGTCAGCAGGCCACCTGAGCTTCTTCTGGAGACTCCAGGAGAAAATTCATTTTCTTTCTTTTCCCAGTTTCTAGAGGCCACCCACATTCTTTAACTCATGGCTCCTTCCTTCACCTTCAAAACTAGCAGAGTCATTTTTTTCTCCGACCTCTGCTTATGTCCTTGTATTTTTTTTTTCTCTCTGACGCTCACTCTCTTACATTTCTAAGAAGGTTTGTGATTATTTTGGGTGTTCTTGGATAGTCCAGGATAATATCTTCATCTCAAAATCATTAACCACATCTGGAAAGTAAGGAACACATTGACAAGTACTAGGAATTAGGACTTGGACATTGTTGTGTTCCATAATTCATCATCCAGTGACCAAATTCAGTCATCTGTGGCCCAAGACTCAAATCTGGCCTGCCACCTGCTTATGTCAATGAAGTTTTATTGGAGTACAACAATGTTCACCTTTTACATGTCGTCTATAGCTGCTTTCTGATGGCAGCAGCAGAATTCAGAAACAACAGAGATCATATAACCCACAAAGCCTGAAATACTGTCTGGGCCTCAGTGGATTAAGATTGCAGAAAGTGCAACTAGATTTACTTCCATCTTGGGCTAGTTTCTTCATCTCTAAGCATCATAAAATCATAACATTATAGACTTGGAAAGAATCTTAAGAGTAAATTGGGATGAATTCTGTCCTGTACGTTTCTGTGCATATATCACCTTTTCATAAATAAATGGTCAATGCCTATTCAACTTCTGCTCCAATAACATAGAGCTAAAAAGACCCCGAGGTCTTGTGAAGTAGTAGAGTTTCTTCCCCAAAATTATAATCCTGAGTCAGATAGAAATATGTTCTTCTTATTGAAAACACATTTTCAATTCTGTGATTTTCTTCTAATTTTTTACCTAAGTTTTGCCCATGGCCAGGGAGAATAAGTATAATTTAATTTCTCTTATACTTGAAAGTCCTTAAAAAATTTTTGAATCCACTATCATGTCTCAAAGTAATTTGTGTGATTAGGTAGAGTGTCAAAGTAGAAGGAGGGAAGGTTCTCAGATACAGATCCTCACTAGGCAAGTTCTTCTCTAGACAGGAATGGCTGATACCATTGTATGAATGCCACAGAGTAACTGCCCCAGTCCAGTTTTGATGAGTTCTCATACTCATGCCTGGGAATGCCTCACCCAAAGGAGTGATTTGGGCATTTTTAACTTCTCCCTTTCCTGTGAGAGTATTAACACCCTATTTCCTCTGCAATAAGCTATATGAGTATGACTTCCAACTCCAGCAAATTGGATCACCTGCCTCCAAGGTCTTTTGTATAATTCTGATTCTTGCTGCAAGAGAATATGGATGCTGTAGTAGGCTCTCATGAAAGAACTGAGAGTCTCAGTGAGACCACACCTCCATTGCAGACAGGAAAGGTGCTTAATTCTGGAAAGCCACACCCTTCCACAATGCCCTGGGGCTCTCCCTGGATCCTGAGCAAGGTTGCTGAACTGAGAACTACCTGGTCTTAAGGAGTCTAAGCAGAAACCAGCTCTTAAAGAAAAGCTATCTATTCCTCAGGGGTGAAGTCAGTGATGATATAGAGTTATGGCAATAAAAAGGAGCTCAAAAGAGCTGAATTTTCATTACAGGTGCAGGCCACATTTGGATTTCTATCTGCAGTCCTAAGTCAAAAACTTTCCCAATGTATTATTCAACAGTATTTGTTGAGACTTCACTTTATGCTAGCCTGTGTGCTTGCGACTGATGGGAGAACACTCCTGGCCCAATTTCTCCAATTTGCCTTCAAACCCCTTTTTTTATTCATTACTGATTCTTGTCCCGAATTCCTCAGCAATTTCATATCTATTCTTTCTTCATTCTTTGTGTTGAATGTCTTCATCATCCTTCTGTCAGCAAATTAGAAAGTCAGGAGTAACTCCATTCCCTTCTTCCCTTTTCAATTTGTCACCCATGTACTACCAATCTTATTTATTGATAATTTTTTAATTCTACCCCCTCATTTCCAAGGCTCCTTATTTCACACTTATTAAAACAAAATTATACACAATAAAGGAAAAGACATTTTAAACTTAGAAAGAGAAACACCAAACTAAAATGAATTGTGATGCCCTAATTTAGAAATATCTGCCTTCTCCTCCTTACCTTTCCAGCTTTATTAATCACCATTCCCAACTCTGAATAAATATACACAAATTTTAAATTGTTTGTATTTTCACACCCTCTCCTATTTTCTCTTTATTTTCTTCCCTCTCTAATTTGCCTGGCATCTTACTATTCATCTTTAAAAATTTAGCCCAAGTATCTCTTGCAAGATTTCTTCTTAATACAGGTTGAGTGAGTATCCTTTATCTGAAATGTATGGGAAAAGAAATATTTTAGATTTTGATTTTTTTAAATTTTGGAATATTTTATATATGTAATGAGATATCATGGGGATGGGACCCAGATCGAAACCCAAAATTCATTTATTTATGTAATACACGCATACCCACAAACATGAAATCTGATACACATATCCTGAAAGTGAGTTTATGCAATATTTTTAGTGTATCTTCATTTTGTTTTTTTTATGGCCCATATTATGAGCTCAGGTGTGAAACTTCAGTTGTGGCATCTTATCAGTGCACAAAATGGTTTCGATTTTGGGAATACCTCCAATTTGGGATTTCCAGGTTGGGGATGCTCAACTGGTACTCCTTTACTCATCCTTTCCCCTCTACCAGACTTGATAGTTGCTCCTTTGCTGTGCCCCTAAATACTCAGCATACATCTTTGTTAATGTACTATTTTTTCTTTTATATTAAATTGTGAGACCCTTGAGGACAGAAGCAACTCTTCAGTATTCATTTTTATGTACTCAGTGTTCATTCCAGTCCTGGAATATAACTGGTCCTTAGTGAAGGCTATTTGTCTCAATCAGTGTTTAGGTACCCTGAGTCGGGGCTCCAGACAGAAGAGTGGTGTGCAAAGAGAAATGTCAACAAAGTGATCAATATTTTGGCATATCTCTTAGGACTCCCTATTACAACTCTCCCCTAGATGATGAAGTTTCTGACAATGATGTCTATTATTGAAACTCACTCATTTCCTTAATAGTTATGTTTATGCAATAATAATAATTAGGATAACTCTTTTACTTACTGTTTGTGTAACTAGAAGAAACTCCCAAGAAAGGAAAATACATGAGATTCATGATTGAAGAGACAGAGGTCAATTAACATCTTTCCCAATGTATCTAGTAGATACTCAGTTACATAAGGACCTAAAGGACTCTAACAGCAGTGTGCTGGTGGAGATGAGTGTGCTTTCCTCCTGTTTTGTTTATCATAATGAACTGGTCAATAAACATCACAAATTGTTTATCTATATAAATCTTGACAGATTACTCTTTATGAAATCCATTTAGCAAGTGAGGTTTTCCCATAAGGATGAAAAATGAAGATTTTAAACAGATTGCGGGAGAAGCTCTGGCTGTACCAGGAGAGTCAGTGTAATAAAGGTTTCTTTATATTAATATTACAAAAACCATTTATCCTGGCAAAATCAATATCACAATTCATCTTAGTTTGGTGTTTCTCTTTCTAAGTTTAAAATGTCTTTCCTTTATTGTGTATAATTTTGTTTTAATAAGTGTGAAATATATTTCATTTAGCAGGTACTCTCAAGGAGGGATAACTTATAAAATGACATCAAACTTGTAGCTTATTTGCTAAAGTGTCTTAGAAAATTTTAAAATTATGTTTGAGTGGCTGAGAAATTTACAGGAATCATTTTACTTAAACCTTAATTACAAAATTATTCCCTGTGTCCTTTTGGTCTAGAAACAAACTACAGTATTCAGAAAAGTCTCCTCTGATGTACTTCAATTAGGAAAAATTCTTTCTTACTGAAATTAAGCAATTATAACGAGTCATATACATTCAATATAACAATGGCTGGAAGAAGAGACCATAAAATCAGGCATAGACACATTTAATTACTCAAAGCATTGCATGCTTTCCTAAGTAGTGATTTATTTATTCCATTTGGATTTGGAACTTAATATCCCATGGATATTGACATAACTGACTTCGAGTTATGCATGTAGCTGCTGGCTGGGAGAAAATAGAACTACATCAAGGAAAGGAATTATGTTATACACTGGCAACTATTACTCTAAATGTACTGTATGTAAAATAAGTGTGATTGTCTCATGAGTGAATGGTAATAAAAACTGAAATACTCAAGAGATGCTTTTTCATGAGTGGTATAGTGATATATATATGTGTGTATGTGTGTATATAAACATACACACACACACACACAAATATACATATATATACGCATGCATCTAGAGGAGCTTACCTCTTATTGTTTATGTTCACCAAGATTACATTAAAAGCCTATGGGCAATATGCTCTAATAGCATATAACGAAATTAAGAGCAAATCAAATATTTCATTGCTTCTGTAATTCCATTTTAATTTCTATGCATAATTTTCTTTAGCTTTAATACATAGTCTAAACAAAATATCTACTTGAAATGGAATTCTGATACAATGCATATAGATAAAAGACCTAATATAGTTGTTTGTAGGAGGGAAAAAATGTCCTTTTATCGTGACCATAAAAAGGGCAAACTACAGTATAGTGGTTTTCAAGAGAAACTGTACTTTATTTATTCCCAAGGGGATATTAGTCCATAAAACAAATTTGCAGCTTATTTGGCAGTATCTTAGCTTTTATCAGTCTTTTTAAGGGTGTTGAATGATTACCCAAGAGATCACACTGTAAAAGTTGCAGTGGGATAAAGCAACTCTACCCACCATCGTCTTTATTAGAACATATAGGTGAATCCATTTACTGTGGTTTGAAACGCACCACATGGAGTGTCCCTGTTTAAATGGCCTTCTTGTGATGCTTTTGCATTGCTAATACTTTGTGGCATCAAATTGTTTATCCCAATCAATGCCATGAGCCTAGGCTGTGTTGGAATAATTCACTCTAGGAAACAGGTTTTAGTTTGTTATGACAAAGTGCCAATACTGTTATTTTCACGAACAACTTTGAGTTCAAGAACTTTAAGTTCCAGTGAAGTGATATCAGTATCTCAGTAAATTAACACATTTTCATAAATTAGAATAATGCTCTATTCTCTAACCATTCTGGGTAAGTGAATTCAGTACATAAAATAGCAAATGAAATATATTGTCTACTGGGGCAAAATTTGCAGTATCCTTAAGTAAACAACTGGTATTTAGGCTAATCCAGAAGAGTCATCATGGCCTGAAAAATAAAGGAATATAACAATTTGCGGGGTGGGGGGGTCATTAATTAGTTTACAAAGGGAAGACATTCTGTAGCTTCCACATGAGCAGAATTTTCATAAAGAGCTGTTCTGTTTTGTGTTTGTGTAGCTGAAGCGTCCTTTTCAATATGTTGACTAAAACAGACTATTTACTCCACAATGTTATTGATAGGTATAACTTATACGATGAATTATTAATCAAAACACTATTCTCTTTGATGGTTTATTTGTCTTGTTTTCAGATGTCAGCCTTGTAATTGTCATCTCTCAGGAGCCTTGAATGAAACCTGTCACTTGGTCACAGGCCAGTGTTTCTGTAAACAATTTGTCACTGGTTTGAAGTGTGATGTTTGTGTTCCCAGTGCAAGCCATTTGGATGTCAACAATCTGTTGGGTTGCAGCAAAAGTAAGTGACCTCTGGCCCATGCTGGTGTAGGAAGCACCAGGACCCAGGGAAGGACATCTCCCTGGTGTTTTTGTTGTTGTTGTTCTCACTCCATTTTGAACCTATCAGGAAGGCCTAGAAACAGTACAAGAAATTTAGGTGAGAGGTGTTTTTGTTGTTGTTGTTGTTATTCAAAATACACTAAATGAAATGAGTATACTTTTCCTGGATTAAATAATTGGAAATAATTAAGTGATTATGTATATAGTGGAAAATTTCCAGTGGTTCACTGACCATTGGAAATCGCTGCTGAGATGACCATATTCCTGGTTTAACCTAGACTCAGGATTTCTCAGGATGCAAGACTTTATGTGCTAAAGTCAGGACAGTGCTAGTTAAACAGAAATGGTTGGTACCCTACTACACAGAGATACTTACAGGTAATTTCTTATGAGATTAATTTATATTTATTATGAGTTTCATATTTTTTCACCCCCTAATATTATGAACACTATCTATGATTAGTTGTTTATTGATATTATTATCATTATTTTTCATAGTATATTGACTCCTATGATTGCTATTCTTTTCTCTTTACTTTGTTACATTAATTATTTTAACATCTCCAACTTTGGATGTTTATTTTTTATTTTTGAATATTCACTATTTACATATGCATGAAGAAAATGCTTTTGTGCGCTATGTCACATGTTAAGAATACTGAAATGATGTGGAACACTGCCTCTGCTTTCGATTTGCATATATTCAAGTGGAAGAAACAGGTTCACAAACACATGTATATATGGGACTAGGATAGAGGTGTGTTCCAAGTAGCCTTTTGACTCAGCCTGGCCTGAGTCATGTTTTATTTAATCACATTTAGGTTTTTAATTCCTTAAATCCAAAGATTACATTTTAGTATCTTTTGATTTCTCAACACCATTCTCCACTACCTTAAATTGGACCTCTCAAGGTCACCAGCAGTCCCACAATTTCATAACATATTGATGTTTTCTCTTTGTTTACTTGAAGATCACATATCCTTACCTTTTCCAGAATTCCTAAGACATGCCTGCTGGGAACATGTGGTAAGGAGCCCTCTACAACATATTGTGCTATGCATATTCTCCTTGGGGTGTCCTGAGACTGTCATGAGTCACAATGCTAGGAAATGCCACAAGTCATGACAGATCATCACAAGCCAGCATGCCTGGAATTAGCTGTCTATATATTTAAGGGGGATAGAGAGAGAGGTGGAAATAAATAATGGCCCATTGGGCTCCACAGCAACTGTACTGTAGGTTTTAACTTAATGGAAGACGAAGTATATAAGGCTCAGTCAGATTTTGTACCTGTGTGGCTTCTCTTCAGTATCCTTTATTTCATCAATCCCTATGGATTGATGAAATAAGTAAAACTTTAGGTATTATGTTTCTCTTGAGAAAGGACTTGCATAACTGCTTTGTATTGGTACTTTATAAGCACAAATCTATATTTCATTGACCATTTAATGAATATTTGTTATTCAGTAATTATCTTTATAATTGGTTGATTTGTTTGCAATAAACCTTCCAGCATATTGGTGACTTTTGATTGGCTCTTCTGTTAATTTTACGTGAAAATGCTGTACCTGCTCCACACTTTAATTTTTACTGACTATTCTTCCGTCTGAGTTAGAATCTAAGAATCATACCTCTGGCAAAACTGAATAGTCTGGTCACTAGAGACCTAGCCTCCATTTCTTGGTAGTGGTAGATATTTACCTTTATCTTAAGCCTTTCCTTCTCTGGACCAAACATTCTTGGTCATTCCAAGTGCCTGATTTGTCATAATTTTCAAAACTTTCATATTCCCAATTATTCTTCTCTGGATAGATTCTTCTTGATTTTATATCCTTTTAAAATTGTGATCCTTGATATTAAACATATCCCTTCACCTGCCGTGGTTGTTACTGCTACCATTTTAAGTTTGTGTATAACAAAATCTACAGCACGGTGTAAATTTGGAAGATCAATATCACTTTTAAAAATTAGGACAGGTCTTTCCCTTCAGAGGAAGTTGAAATCTAGCAAGAACAATAGACATGAGAGTAGAGAGTAGGCAGGAAATGCTGACTGTGGGCTGAATGTGAAGAGACCCTTCTTTCCTGTTCCACCTTGATTTCCACGGGTACTTGCTTTTTATTCTAGTAACAACCATCCAGAAAAAGGGCTTCACAAAGATGTGATGTGATCCAAGGGAATGTTGTGCTATGTATTGAAACTGTGAACTACGACATGCTAGTATTTATTTCTGTGTCCATTGAATATCAAAAACATGTTCTTCTTAAAAATTGTCATGGTGCACCTCTACACAGGTTAGAAAATCTGGTGTGATGACTATTGTTATAATTTCTTCTTCCCTAGAGGCCACTGATAATAGGTTAGCAATATCACTTGTGTTTTTACTTTTTACTTTTTTTTTTTTTTACTGGGGGGAAGTGTGGGGCAGGAAGTCAGAGTGGGATTCTAGAATATTTCCAAAGTGTTCAAGAATTAAATTCAAATTAAAAATTAGTCTCTTTGACGGTATGCTTCCCTATTGGGTGGTTCTTTACTTTCCTATCAACACTGGTTTCATAGTTTCAAAATGATGGTCATTTTCCTTGATAGGGCCAATAGAAGCAAAACAGGGATTAAATAGTTGAATTGTTTTGCATGTGTCCCTAGTGAATGATCCAGGTTGTCCTAAATATGTGACAGTGTCAAGACTTGAATGCAAATGAGCTGTGAATGGCTAAATATGCAAGTTTGAGTATATACATGCTTTTTACATTAGTCATCTTTTTTTATCCATACTTTAGTTATCAGAAAGCCTTATAGTTCTCCTTTTATTAACAGCTTTATTGAAGTATAATTTATATATCACATTTTATGTGTGTAGCATAATGAATTTTAGGGAATTTATGGTTTTTGTAAACATAACTATAATACAGCTATATTCTATTATTTCAATAAAGTTCCCTTGTGCCCATAAACAGTTAATATCCATTTCCACTTCTAATCCTCAACAATTAGATATATGGTTTTGATGCAGCAATTTTCTTGGAGATTTATTATAAATGAAACCATACAATATTTAGGCATTTATATGTAGCTTCTTAGCAAAATGTTTTTGAGATTCATCCAAGTTTTTGCATGTCCTAGTAGTTTGTTCTTATTAATTGCTGAGTAGTATAGCATTTATGGATGGACAATGCTTTGTTTCTCCATTGATCTGTTGATATGTGGATTGTTTCTAAGTGTTATTTGTTATGAATGGTGCTTCGATCAACATATAGTTACAAATCTCTGGATATACTTATTTTTTTTAAAACTCTTGGGTATACCTGGGAGTAAAAAACTTGTTTGTATGGTAAGTCTATTTTTAATTTTTTAAAAAAACTGTCAATGTCTTTCCCATTGGGGCTGTTCCATTTTACATTTGCATCAGCAATTTATGGGAGGTCCAATTTCTTTACAGTTTCAACAACATTCAATATTGTTTTATTATTGCCATTTGGTGAGTGTACTGTGGTATCTCACATTGGTCATTTGTATTTTTCCAAATGAATAACCTTGTAGAGCAACTTTTCATGTGTGTTGTCATTTTTTTTTTTTGCAAAGTGTCTCTGAATTCTTATGCCCATGTTTTATCAGTTATCTTCTTATTGAGTTAAAGAATTTCTTACATATTTGAGATACAACTTGCAAATATTTCCTCCAATGATGTAAATTCCTTTTTCATATTCTTAATGATACATTTTAAAGAATTCAAACTTTTTATTCTTATGAAGTCTAATTTAGCAAGTTTTTTCTTTATGGATCATATTTTTGTATCCAATCTAAGAAATCTTTGCTTTGCCAATAGAACAAAAATTTTCTCAGTGTTTTCACCTTAAAGTTTGACATTTTAAGTGTGCACACACACACACACACACACACACGCTCAAACATATACCTGTTTCTGAAATATTTTGAATTAATTTTACATATATCATGAGGTAAGTATAAGAGTTCTTTATTTTTATGTTTGGTACATGAATATCCAAATGTTCTTATAATATTTGTTGAAATGATTATCCATTTATCATTGAGTTGCCTGAGAATCTATGCAAAAAAAATCAACTGGAATCATAATTTACATATTTAGTGGTGAAATATTAGAATTTTCCCCTCTAATATTAAGCACAATAGAAGGATGCTTACTTTTGTGAGTGCGATTCACCATCATAATGGTTATGTTAGCTAGCATATTTAGACAAGAAAGAGAAGTAGAAGTAGTTAAAATTGAAAAGAAAAATTTGAATTTTATGATGGTTTTTCTATTTTTGCAAAAAAATACAAAATTTATTGTGTTTTATAGACCAGAAATGAAACATCTGAAAAAGAAATTAGGAAAACAATTCCATTTACTATGTATCAAAGATTTAACCAACCAAATGGAAAACTTGTATACCTTAGACTGAAAGAAAATATAAAATAATGGAAAGAGATCCCATGTTTGGATGACATTTTCACTAAGACAACAATACTACCCAAAGCAGTCTATAGATTCAAGGTAATTCCTATCAGAATCTCAATGCCATTTTTTTTTCAGAAATAGAAAAACCTAACCCAAAACTTAAATATAATCTAAAGGGCCCTAGAAGCCAAACAATTTTGAAAAAGAAGATACAGGATTCATATTGCTTGATTTAAAACTATGACTATAAAGCTACAGTGATCAAAACATTGTGGTACTGCCTCTAAGATGTATAGTAGAAGCTAGTTCAAAATAAAGAGAAGAGAGAGGTGGGGGGAGAGAGGGAATGGAAAAGTGAGATGTGTATTCTATTTATGATAGAACAAATATCAATGGAGTAGATGAAGGGGAATGAAGGGAAGTAAGCAGGGATGAGATAATGGAAAGAGTGGAATGAATTTGACCTAGCTTTCCTGCATACATATGTGTGAATATATCACAGTGAATCTTACTGATTAAAACAAACAAACAAACAACAACAACAAAAACCTCTAAGTAAATAGCAAAGAGATCAGTAGAGTAAGGGGATGAAGGAGGGGTAAGGTAAAGGGGAGGGAAAAGAGAAGTACTAAGGACAGAATTAGAGCAAATTATATTTCATGCTTTTATAATTATATCAACATGAATCCTAATGTAGAAATAAAAAGAACCAATTAAAAAAAAAGTAAGCAGAGCTTGGTGTCACACCAAGTGGCTCAGGAGGCTGAGGCAGGAGATCATGAATTCAAAGCCATTCTCAGAAACTTAGTGAGGCCCTAAGCAACTTAGTGAAATCGTGTCTCTAAATAATATACAAAAGGGGACTGGGGATAAGACTCACTGGTTAAATGCCCCAGGGTTCAATCCCCAGTACCAGTAAATAAATAAACGAATATTTATTTCCAAGTTATTGAGTAAATTTTTCTTGATCTTGATATGTTCTAGGTAGGTAGTCTGGGTTCTGGATTGTGTTTAAATCTGTTATGGTGTTTTGACCCATTTTTAGTATCTAGCTTGATGTAATAAAAATGTGCCTTAATGAGAGAGAGAGAGAAAGAACCAACCCACCCTACTAGCATATGCCTGTAATCTCAGCAGCTCCAGAGGCTGAGGTAGGAGAATCATGAGTTCAAAGCCAACCTCAGCGACTTAGTGAGGCCCTAAGCAAATTATCGAGACCCTGTTTCTAAATAAAATATAAAAAGTACTGGAGATGTGGTTCAGTGGTTCAGCACTACTGGTTCAATCCCTGGTACAAAAAACTAAAAATAAAATTAAAAAAAAACAAGGAAATAGAGAATCCATAAATAAACTCTCACATATATGGTGAATTGATTTAAACAAGGGTACCAAAACATTTAATGAAGAAAAAGTAAAGTACTTTGAATAAATGATGCTGGGAAAACTGATTATATCCATATTTAAAAGAATACAAAAGAAACAATCTGTGAAGTGAATAGAGAGCCTACATCTTGGAAGCAAATCTTTACCCTTCACACATCAGATAGAGCACTAATTTCTAGGGTATATAAAGAACTCAAAAAGCTAAGTACCAAAAAAACAAATAACCCAATCAATAAATGGGCCAAGGACCTGAACAGACACTTCTCAGAGGATATACAATCAATCAACAAATATATGAAAAAAATGTTCATCATCACTAGCAATTAGAGAAATGCAAATCAAAACCACTCTAAGATTTCATCTCACCCTGGTATAAGAATGGCAGCTATTATGCATGCAAATAACAATAAATGTTGGCAAGGCTGTGAGGAAAAAGGTACACTCATATATAGCTGGCAGGACTGCAAATCGGTGCAGCTAATATGGAAAGCAGTATGGAGATTTCTTGGAAAATTGGGAATGGAACCACCATTTGACCCAGCTATTCCTCTCCTCCGTCTATACCCAAAGGACTTAAAAACAGCATACTACAGAGATATAGCCACATCAATGTTTATAGCAGCACAATTCACAATAGCTAAACTGTGGAACCAACCTAGATGCCCTTCAGTAGATGAATGGCTAAACCAAATGTGACATATATACACAATGGAATATTACTCAGCAATAAAAGAAAATAAAATCATGGCATTTGCAGGTAAATGGATAGCATTTTAGAAGATAATGCTAAGTGAAGTTAGCCAATCCCCAAAACCAGACCCCAAATGTTTTATTTGATATAAGGAGGCTGATTCATAATGGGACAGGGAGAGTGAGCATGGGAGGAATAGACGAACTCTAGATAGGGCAGAGGGGTTGAAGGGGAAGGGAGGGGGCATGGGGTTATTAATGATGGTGGAAAGTGATAGACAGTACTATCCAAAGTACATGTGTGAAGATACAAATTGGTATGTGAATATACTTTGTATACAACCATAGATATGAAAATTGTGCTTTATATGTATAATAAGAATTATAATGCATTCTGCTCTCATATATAAATAAAAAACAATTTAAAAAAAGAATACACTTGGACACACACATTCTTGACAATGAACCTATATAGAATTTCTTGTGACAGTAAAAGCATAGGAACAAAAGACAAAATTAGTAACTTTAGCTTGCAGCAAAATTAAAAATGTCCATTAAAGCATATGATCAAGACAGTGAAAGTATAGCCCACAGTGTGGAAGGAAATCTGTACAAATCACATATCTAATATAGAAATATTATATCTAAACAGCCAAAACAAATAATTGAATGAAAAATAAGCAAAGAACTTGAATAAATATCTTCCTAAAGAAGATACATGCATGGCCAGTAAGCACATAAAAAGATGCTCAACTCTATTAGTTATTAGGGTAATATAAATCAAAGTCTTTATACATCCATTTGATTTATGGGCAAAAAGTGGTGGGAGAATGTGGAGAAATTGAGAACTTAATGAATTGTGGTGGGAATATACAATGGTAGAATTTCTGTGGAAAATGGTTTGGTGGTTACTCAAAAATTAAACATCGACTTTCCGTATGATCCAGTAATTTCTGCTTCTAGTACATAACCCAAAAGAATCGAAGGCAAGGACCCAAACAGGTATTTGTGCATCAGTGTTCATGGAAGTATACACATTAACCAAGATGTAGTAAAAACCCAAGTGTCCATCATAGGGTGAATGGATAAAGAAAATGTGGTAATACATGATGGATTTATTTACCCATAAGAATGAATTAAATTCAGATACATGTTACAATATGGATGGAGTCTGGGACATTCTAAGAAAGACAGACACAAATAGAAAAATACTGTATGTTTCCACTTCTAAGTACCTAGAGTCGACAAATTTATAGACACAGGTAAATAACTGTTTACAGGGCAGTGATGCTCACAATGAATCTTTCATGATTTTGTTTTCTTAATTAACTGAGAATGTCTTTATTTTATTTTTGGTGGCTAGTTTTTTTTTCTAGATTCAGAATTCTTGGTTTCAAGTTTCTTCTTTTGTTTTCTAGGCTTAATATTGGGGACCATTCAGTTTGTGTCTCCTTGCTGCTATGGGTTGAAATTCACTGGACATTTTGTAATTTTATGCTGACAATACTTAAATTGTTAGATTATTTTTAGTAATTTGTAAACACTTAACTGTGGAAAACAATCTCCTCTATAGTGGAGCAGTAGGCAGCTGTTCTGTCTCTAATCAGTTTTTTTTTTTTTTAATTTTAGTTTTTACTTATAGCCTGACTGCTGAGAGGTCACCCCTGTGTCTGAGTCAGTCAATGATTTGGACAATCCTTGTGCTCAAATACTTTCAGACATCTGGAAGACTTCCAGCTTCTGCTGATCAATATGCATATGGGCTGGGAATACATTCAGTCACAGTTAGTTCTCAACTCTCCTTGGCCTTCATTTGTCACTGATTCTCTTGGCTTCCCCCATATATTCATGGTTCCTCAGAAAGTCGGGGATCTGTGGAGAGCTTTCCTCAGCCCTTAAATGGCTTTCATATCTAGGATTGCCTGGTTTATTCTTTGGTAAGCTAACCACTTCTGCAGGCTGGGAGCATATCCTCAGACCAGCAAAGCTATGGATTTTCATCATTGTGTCCAGTTGAATTTGTCACTTTTAGCTGGCAAATCTTTGAATTTTTGCCCCCAGTCCTCTCTGGTATTGAAGCTGCTTTTCATCAGTCCTACTCTAGCAAGATTAATGTACTTGACCATGGAACTGGTGGCAAGGGAACAAGCCCAGACTTGAGCTATTCCTGCTCAGAGCTCTACTGGTTTGTCAAGAGTAAGTGTTCCCATATTTTTCCCCTGCCTTTCATTGATTTGGGGCTCCCAGAAGCAGTAATAATTTTATCCAGTATAATCAAAATGTGCTTCTATAACCAGAAGACCTTAATTTTCTTTTTCTTTGTAAATATATTTTATAATTTTCCAGTGATTATTTTCTTTTTAATCTCTTCTTTGGAAGATATTCCTACTTTTTCTTATTCATCATTACCCTCTTGTTCCCTATCAACAGAATACAGAGTTAGGTTTCACAGTCACATATTCTTGTGTAGTTGCTTTGCCACTAAGTTTTTGGCCAACATGATATGAATAGAAGGGATGTGTGGAGCTCCTGGATTGTGCCCTCATAGGCACAGGGAATGTCCTGCATTGAATGTGGACTTGGTTGTCATCCAGCTAAGGATTGCACAGAGGGAATGTAGACATTTGTACTAACAGGGCAGTGTCCTCACATGAGAGATAACTTTCATCTGATGTTCTGGATACTTCCTTCTTTCCAACTAATCATCTGTTGAGCAGAATCAGGTCCAGATCAGTAGTCCTTCTCATTCTTGTTAACTTTTGCAGATAGTTACTAAGGATATGGTTCATAAATTCATTATATTCTTCTTTAGCTGAATGAGACTCTCACAAAGAATTTCAGTGTTTGGAATTTCTGCCAGCAATCATTGCTATGTATTATCTCAATTGGGGAGTTTGGGTTTAGATAAGGAAAACATTGCACCTTCTCTCTGAATACTCACACAACCTGTAGTGTAATTATAGCTGTGATTTTTATTCATTGTTCCTTTGATACGTGACCATGCACTCTCTGGTGTTCTGGCATTTGGAGTTCCACATAGGATCTGTGTATAAGCACTCTCTCATTAAGATATTAGGACAGAATGTAATTTTCCCATTTTAAATATTATTTATGTGTATCTATTGCAAAAGATTCCCTTCATAATTGTTAGCATGTAATAACCAACAAGAACTTACTCTGTAGTTTGAAGGTGGAGAAAAAGAAAGTGATATTTGCTGAGTTATACACATACAACTATATTTATACAGATGAATACAGACACACACAATTTCTTCTCAAAATAACCCCAAGAAGTATACTTTATTATGCTTTTACTATAGATTAGAAATGTTCAGAGAGTCTAATCCATACTTAACTACAATCATGCAACTACCAAAGTTCCCAAAGTGTTATTCAAGCTCATGGTTCCCAGACAGATGGATCTTGTCACAATGTTATACTTTTATTCCTTAAAAGAGAGTTTGCATATGCAGAGATCATTCTTGGCAATTTTAATGAATGCATATCTGAACGTTTTCTCAGAATTCTGTTTTGAGAACATAAGGGTAGGTTAAGATATCTCATGCTCAGGATTTCATAATATTTATTCTTTTTTGAAGGTTAGTTTCAATCTTTTTTAAGCTTATTTTTTATTAGTTCTAATCAGTTATACATGACAGCAGAACACTTTTTGATTCATCGTACAGAAATGGAGTGCAATGTAAAGTTACACCACAGGTGCAGTTATACATGTACCTAGGGTAATGATGTCTGTCTCATTCCACCATCTTTCCTACCCCCATGTCCCCTCCTCTTCTCTCTCTCCCCTTTGCCCAAGTTTTCTCCATTCTCTTCAACTCTCCCCCATTATGGATCAGCATCCACTTATGAGAGAGAACATTCTGCCATTGGTTTTGTGGGATTGGCTTACTTAGCTTAGCATGATATTCTCCAACTCCGTCCATTTACCTCCAAATGCTATAATTTTATTCTCTCTTAATGCTAATTTCCATTGTGTATATATACCACAGTTTTGTTATCCATTCATTTATTGAAGGGCATTTAGGTTGGTTCCACAGTTTAGCTATTATGAATTGTGCATCTATAAACATTGAAGTGGCTGTGTCAGTGTAGTATGCTATTTTTAAGTCCTATTCTTAAAGTGATGTTGAATCATCTAAATCTTCAAGTCTATGAAAATTCTCCTTTAAATGCCAAGCAGGTACTTTTGTTTATATTGTAAAGACAAATAATATTAAGGTTGGAAATGGTCATAGCAAGTAACCAAGTTCATATGGGAAAGAGCTTATGTAGCTGGGCATGATGATGCCTGCCTATAATTCCATTGGCTTGTAAGGCTAAAGCAGGAGGAACACAAATTCAAAGTTGCCTCAGCAATTTAGCAAGACCCTGTCTCTTAATAAAAATACAAAAAAAGGGCTGGATATTTGGCTGAGTGGTTAAGTGCCCCTGGGTTGAAGCCTATGTGTATGAAGGACTTTTCTTGCATGTACTGTAAATCATTTTCTACACCCTTTGGCATGAGATTGAAATATCTCTCTTAGTCATCCCCAAAGTATTCCTCTATCACAGAAAATAGTCAGAAGGTCAGTTTTAACTGCTGTAATTCTAAAATCTCTTGTGGGCCTGGTTGGATGCAGAGTTTTTTTGATGAAATCATGAATCATCATTAAAAAAAAATTAGATGGCCATGGATTACAAGATTTTTTTAAGACTGCTACTAGTGAAGCAGTTTATGCCTCTTTGTGGTTCAATCATAAACCACAAAATTTAAAATCCTCAGTTCAAATCCAGTGAAAGAACCAAATTCACTGTCAGGGTGTAACCAAAGTGACCATGTCAAATAGAGCAAATCCCTGAATTAAAAATGGATAGGGAAGTTCAGAAACGTTTGTTATCATATGTCCTTTTGAACTTGTTACTATTCTTGTCCTATATCTAAATAAATATGTGGACAGTTGGAATTTGAGTACCACTTAATGTACATTTCAAAGAATAAAACAAAATGGAAACCGTGAGTGTGCATCTAGAGTTTCCACTGTGTTTAAAAGTGGTATATTGAATATTGTTCTTTAAAAATATGATACATATTTCTCATTTAGGATCTAGTGACATTATCTTTGGGAAACCTATATTATAATCTATGTAATTTTATATATTCATATTCGGTGCTCTTGAAATACTATGCTATAATGTTATTTTATTATGTTTTTAAAATGGAGCATGTCACTCATGGTTACTAATGAATTGTTAATTGGTAAAATTTTCAGTAACTCTTAGCTGAAAGTCTTTCCTGGTATGCAGAATGACTTCATTTTACTATTTCATATTTTACCATGCTGTGGCCTCTAAACCTCTATGATCTGTATCATCAGGCTTGCTTGCTCTTTGGAGTTTATTTGGTTGACTTCAGCTCCTAGGAGGAAACCCCTAGTCATCTAGTGGGCAAATGAGAAGAGAAGTGAGAATACTGAATGCCCAGCTCCCTTTCTTAGTGCAGGAAAAGCTGTGAACTAACTGTATTTTCCACAGGAGTTACAGCTCTTGTCTGGTGATGTTCTTATGCAGCCTTTTCTGTCCCTGGGACCTCCTTCAGGCCAGGGATAGCATGCAAAGAAGAGTTCATGTAGCAGGCCAACTGATTATCTTTCAAAAGGATTGCTTACAAGGCTGGCCCTGGGTTGACATCTGGAAACTTGAATTTCATAAATTCTTGAGTTCTCATCCTCTCCAGAACTGATAAGTGGATCAGTACACCTAAACTTTTGTACAAACTCTGTGGTTTATTATTAACATCTGCTTTCCTTCTGAGAGCCCCAAATTTTGGTACATGTGGGATAGAGGCTGCCTACATGAAAAGCCCCCAATAAAAACTTTTTTGAGTCCTGAATTTCTCATGAGCTTCCCCGCTGGTTGACAACACTTCACACAAGCTTTTACAATGTACTTCAGTATATCCAATGTGAGTACTGGCAGAGGATTCTTGGAAGCTTGCATCTGGTTTCCCTGGACTTGACCAATGACTTTCCTTTTGCTGATAGCATTCTGTAATAAGTCTTCACCATGAGTAGGACTCTATGATGTGGCCTATGAGACTCATGGTGAACCTATGGTTCAGGGTAGTCTTGAGAACCTCAGACATACACAGTAGAAGAACTCCACTTTTACCCTTCTCTGAATTACTGCATCACTTTTTTGGTCTATCCTTTGAAAAGAGTTCTTTTATTAAAATCTCCCCAAATTACTTAATTTAACGTAATTTCTCGTTAACTCTGGAGATCATGCCTAAGTCACCAAGTGAACTCAGTTAATTTTCTATAAAAATGCTTATAATTTACTCGATGGATTCATTTATTTAAATGACTTTTTAAAAATTTGTTAAAGTATTAATGGTTGAAAAAGATTACTTAGTACCCTGTGCCTTTGACATCTTATTCATGAGAAAATCTGATTAAGTTATGCTGTTCAAAGTGGATGGGGATTACACATCTTGGTGCTTGATTGTCCTTTAAAACACTGAGATGCTATTTGTCTCTATTGTGTATTTTGTGGGGGGAAAAAAAGAGAAAAGAAAACCTACCCTCAAAAATTGGGGAGTCGGGTTGGAGTTGTAGCTCAGTGGTAGAGCGTTTGCCTCTCATGTGAGAAGCCCTGGGTTTGATCCTCAGCAGCACATAAAAATAAATAAATAATAATAAAGATGTGTGTCCATCTACAGCTTAAAAAAATGTGGAGTCTCCTTGAAGAAATAGGAAAATATACAGAGGCAGAAAACAATATTTTCACAGTATATAATTGTATTATACGAATTATCACTGAAATGTTAGATGAGTGTTCTTAAACACATGATAAGTAATTATGTCACCTCTTAAAAGCACCTTTAATAGAAGTTAGTAGATTCACATAGCATATGAAATTGTTAATTGGTAAAATTTACATTATTTAACATCTCTAGCTATTTATAACAGCTAATATAATTCTTTACATTGTGTTCTGTGAAGCACGATAAGGTATTGTGCTTAATGAAATGGAAAACTTCCTCATAAAAATTCCAAAAAGTATGCTACTTAAATTTCAGGTTTCAATGAAATGTATGTCAACTTTGAAATTAATTAAGTAGAAAATAAATATTATGCATCCTTGCATGATTTCTTGGGAAAAAAAAAGGCAAAGAAAGTAATGCTTGATGTCAACTATTGTGGTTTTCCTCTCCACTATATATATGTCAGCTGCTTTGACCTACAAATTTATTTTATACTTATAGATAAAAAGCTTTGTTTTAGAGAACTCATGATGCATACCCTTTGTTTATTAATGTCTTGGTAAACCACATGTCTTCTTGATAAAGCAATCCTGAATCAGAAAGACCTCTTTGCTGGATATCTTACTTTAGTTCACTTGTGTGTCTATTGATTGCTTTTGCTAATAAATGCTCTCTCTATTGTAATTTAGCTCCATCCCAGCAACCTCCACCCAGAGGACAAGTTCAAAGTTCTTCTGCCATCAATCTCTTCTGGAGTCCACCTGATTCTCCAAATGCCCAATGGCTTACTTACAGTTTATTCAGGGATGGTTTTGAAATCTACATTTCTGAAGATCAATACCCATTCAGTGAGTTTAAGGGTTTGGTGATAGAAAGATAGAATATTCTGAGAATTGATACATTAGTTAAGTTCTCTGTCACTGAGGATAAATATTGTGGTTTTTCTTTTTTTAGCACAGGGTTTCAAGCAGAGAGAGAATTACAAATTTAAGTAGTAATCAAAGACATGCAATAAAAATGATGTGTTATATTATTTAGCAAATGCTAAAAACTTACTAAATTCTCAAGGATAAAAAAAAATGATTCCATCTAGCAGTGTGGAGAATCTGGAACATTCAGAAACTTCTGGGATGTCTATGTGTGTTCATATGGGCAACTTTTCATGTACAATAATTTACTCAAATGTATGAGAAAACTTTATCTTTTGAATACCATTTGATTAATCAAAAATACTTCAGGGAGTTTATCTCAAGTGGATGTTCATAAAAAGACACAAAATCACAAAAATGTTCATACCTATATTTAATATTCAAATATTAGAAATGATTTAAATATTCAATAATCTTTCAGAATTGTGGCATATGGCATAAAAAAATTAAATCTGACATATTGTTAACTAAATTGTAGGCTATGATAGCCTACAAAATGATATCTTTTCAATTAATGAAAAATATTCATGGCATTGAGGTAATTAAAAGTTACTAAAAATCTATCATGAGTTATAATATTTTAAGTTAAAATTCTGGAGGACTTAAAAACATGGATCTAAAGTTTTTTTCTGTGTGCAAATATCACAAAATTTTTTCTCAGATATTTCTATTTTAAAGGATTTAGATTTTAAATTTTCAGGTTAAAAAGGAGTCCTCTTTATCTGAAATCAGTATTTCCAAGCAAATAATGTAATATTATGTATATATATTGCTTTTTTATGAAGATAGAGCATAGCAACAGGAACTTTATTTGAAAGAGGAAGAATATGAACAAGCCAGGAAGGCCATCTTTGCATTTGTAACTTTTAAGATTTTTAAAATGAGAGCATAGAGATCAAACTATTAAGAAACTTTTTATGTTAAAAACATTTTCTCAATTGTTTTAGATACAATTTTCCTAAAGACAAAATGAAGAAATAGGAATTTTGAGATTCTTCCAGCTATGGTCTCTTGAGTTTTACTCTAGTCATGTTTAACTACAGACTAGTTTAGGAATCTAGTTTAGGAAACCTTGAAACAGAATTTCAATTCAAGTTTTCATTCTGTTCCCTTTAAAACTTAACTTTCCAAATTCTACTTTAACATGCATAATTAGAAAATGTAGAAAACTCTCAAAACACTGACATTCCATAACCTTTCTTAAAATGGTTATTGGAGGATGCCTTGTTTTAAAATAGGAATTGACTTTCAAACTCCTGCATGGCATACAGTTTTATTTTGTACTTATTGTAATCGGGTACATTTTGACCCTAATTTTGTATTACTTGCATCTAGCTTGCTACGTCCGCCACTTTCTCAAAACTCTAAATAGTCTCTTCGGTGTTCCACATCTTCTTTGAAGTTAATGGAAACTCTGAACTTCATGATGCAGATTGCAGAGGGAAATGAACATCTGTCTACATCTGCCATCTTGGCAAAGCATCCTAAAAACCTGCTACTAAAATGTTTATTTTCTTCCAAATATCAGCATGATCCAGGTGTCCTGAAACTTAAACTTTTGTGATAGAGGAAGAGAAGAGTTATAAAAATATTGAAAATGATTTTGAAGATGACAGTATCACTGGTTGAATTATCTCTGGAGTTGTAAATTAGGGTCACCCTATTTTCCACACAGCTTAATTCGACAGCAAATTTAAATGTAAAACTATAAAGGTTACCATTCAAACCCATGTTTTCCATACTAACATATTGTAATCTATTTTATAGAACATTATATATGAGTGCAACAGTCTGTCTCTTTTTCATGATTGCACTAAAATAGAATCCAAATAACAGTTTGTTACATAATAAATGCCTATTCATTTACTAATCAGACATTTATATAATCCTATTAAACAAAGTATTATTTCCTAAAAATGTAGTTTTCATTAAAAATACCATTTCTGGCATTTCTTGACAATCACTATAATTAATGATGTGAAAATTATCTGCATGATGGCATTTAAACAGTAAGAACAATTGGTTAACACTGTCAGAAGTTGATACCATTCTAATAATACCCTCATGTTTATTACTCCATTTCCAGTGCATGGATAGCATGTGTAATATGAAAAGGAAACACTACTTATATCCAGCTGAATGAACACAAATCCTTGGGTTAAATAAAGGCATTTGGAATTATAGGTGGAGAAGCATTGAACTTTTCAAAGAAAATTAATAGTGTAGTCTTACAACCAAGTTTGAGCATTTGGTTGAGACCATTATAGAGTTCTTTGTTAAAATAGAAACTTCCTAGCTGGCCTGTGTACTACAGGATTCTCTAGGGTAATTGTTTCTATGCTGGGATCATGATGCACTACTGTATCACAATTTTGAAATCTTTCAAATTAGTTGTTTTTAGTTGCAAAGCATATAGTCAGTATTTCCCTAAATGAAATTTAATTGGTTTGCATTCTCATATGCTTTCAGAAGAAAAAAAGTACAGAGGTCAAGTTAGCATTTGGAATGTACATCATCAGCAACTGATGTTGCTCCTGCTATAGACCCAATTTGGCTTCCTCAGAGGTGTCATGTCATTGGTGGGATGGGAACAGTCCAGAGGAAAATAATACTCTTGTTTATGTTGCTTCTCAGTGTTATAGGTTTATGGAATATTCAATAAATTATACTTTTTTAAAATTTGGTTTTGGAATCCAAAGAATACTAGATATAATAGTTATATGGAAGTTAAAAAGTATCTTTATAACTGATGAAAGCCAGATTAGGGCATATATCTTCTCCTGGGCAAGGTGGTTTAGAAGACAGACTTGCTTTGCATCCTCCTCCAACCCCTGAAATTCACAGTCCTATGCATTGTTGTTCCAGTTGGATGGTATGAGTGGGGAAAAGCCATTAAATGTCACTCTGGGGAAGTCTTTCCCCAGGGAGACTAGAGAACAGTTGTTACTACATAAGATAATGATTTATATCACCTGGTGATTTTAACATAGGGTTTTAGGCAAAAAGACTATCTTAGTAAATCTGGAATTTCATTTCTACCTTTATTATTATTCTTTCCCATCTTTAATATCATTATCATTCATCCCATAACACATCAAGGATCAGTGGAGCAAGTGGTGAGATGGTTCAGTTATCCCTGAGAGAAAGAGACAGAAGTTATGAGGAGGAAAAGAGAAAGAAAACAGAGGACAGCAATTGTTTTTATAAGGTCCTTGATACTGTTCATTCTTTCTTAATATCTGCTTAATGGAGACCTCCTCCCCATCCACAGATATAATGCCACCAGGGAGTGGGCAGAAGGCACTCTATCATTTATCTTTTACAGCCCTACAATATGCTGGCTGTTGCTTTAGTGAATGGGGATTTCAGACACATGGCTGATAATGTCCATTCCTTTCTCCCTCTTTTTTTAACCTCCTTTATCCCGTCTTCTATCGGTCCGCACGATCATTCATACAAAGAAGTTTTGTCTGGAACTTCTCATGTAAATTCTTTATCGCAGATAGCAAATGTTTCCAAAATTTAGCAGTTAAAAATAATGAACATTTATCATTTCACACAATTCATATAGGCTAGAAAATCAGGAAAGGATTCAGTCAAGGTGTTGGCCAAGCAACCGATTTGACCCTTTTCTGGTAGTTTGCTGACCACTGGCTGAATGTACTGGCATTTAGTTATCCAGTTACACAGAAGAAGTAGTTATTTCTGTTTCAGAGACTGCAAATCTTCTTCTTAGGCTTTCTATTAAAAAGAGATTATAAAGGGAAAAATAAAGCTAAAACTTTTAATTATTCTTTACAAATGACAATTTTTTTACATTATACTGAATAATGAAAGTAACCAGCATTTGCTTTATTTCACTTTTGAAAATATGTACTCTTATTCAAAGGAATGGATTGGCAGAGTTTGTAGTTAAATAATATGATGGAAGGAAATTAGAAATGAGCCTTTTCCAGTTTGTGGAATATAATGATCTTCCTTCTGTTCCTTTTCATTCCAGATACTCAGCATTACTTAGATACTTCCCTGTCACCGTATACCTCATATTCATATTACATCAAGACCACCAGTGTGCATGGTTCAACAAGGAGTGCAGCTGTCACTTACAGGACAAAGCCAGGGGTTCCAGAGGGACATCTCAACTTAAGCTATACCATTCCTGTTAGCTCAGATTCGGTGATACTCACCTGGAGTACACTCTCTAATCATTCTGGTCCTATAGAGAAATACATTTTGTCCTGTGTTCCTTTGGATGGCATTCAACCATGTGATCCCTACGAAGGTCATGAAACCTCAGCTACCATCTGGAATCTGGTTCCATTCACCAGGTACCATTTTTCTGTACAGGCATGTACTAGTGGGGGATGCTTGCACAGCTTACCCATTATGGTGACCACAGCTCAAGCACCTCCCAGAAGGCTGAGCCCTCCTGAGATACGGGAAATCAGTTCCACAGAACTTCACGTACAGTGGTCCCCACCACTGGAACCAAATGGTAAGAATTCAAGGTCTGGATTTTCTTTCTTGAACAAGAATGAGAATGTAGTCCTTTGGCATTATTCAGTAAGAGTCTGGCATCATATTCATTTATTTAATTGTATAATATTATAATTGAGAAATAATTCCTAAAGATAGAAGATACTATTTCTCCTGGTTAGTGGAACAAGTGTATTTCTAATCTCATAACAAATTCCATTCAATTAAATTGCCCCTTAAAAGGCTAATATTATCTTTGATCTTAATGACATCTGCCATAGCATAAATGATGTTTATAATTGGAAGCTCACTTCTGAAATGCATTATATTTGACTGTGTCACAAGTTAGGGCACTCATAAGCAGTAAATTTTCTCTTTTAAGCAAGAAAGGGATTTAAAATAATACAAAAAGTATGTATATAGGCTTGCTGACTCCATTAAGTTAATTTTTGTGTTCATACAATTGAACCTTTGGTTATTTAGGCCAAACACATATTTATAGGGTTTTAGTCATTTATATCATGTATATATTATGGCAAAACCTTTTCGCAGATTTTTTAAGTTACTTGGTAAAACTGAGTAAAAATTAACTGTAAAATTTGTGCAAATAGGGCTTATGTTAAACAGATAATTAAGCTAAAATCTTCAATTTTGAAAATATACAAATAGGAGATACAATAATCAGATTCCCAAAGAGAACTAGCCACCCTTGATAGAAATTCTGACCATCCATCCTGACAAAAGCTGACTACACCTATGATAGGCTATAGGTATTTTGTTATTTGTATATTGTCTCTGGTTGATTTTTCCTATGAATATGACTTTAATAATATTTCTTACATTCATCTGCCCAACAGTTTGTCGTTTTTCATAAATTCCCATCATCTAGATCACTAAATTACTACATCTAGATTCCTCAAAAATTGGCAGGTTAACTAGTTAGAATAACAAAAAGCCACTACTGTTTAGCTGGTCTGTGTTTGCCCCATCCCCCAAATATTCCCCTTGTCTGATTCTACCTTGGTTCACTATTTAACTTTTCTAGGAATAATTATAAGGTATGAATTGTACATGAAAAGATTGAGATCTACTGAAGAAAGTCAAGTGTTTCAAAGCAGTGGCTGGCTCAGTCCTCACCCATTTGCAGAATCGACCAGTGATAATGCACTAAAGCCTCCTCAAGCAGTGACAGTCATCACTGGCTTGGAGCCCTACACAGAATACGAGTTTAGGGTCTTGGCTGTGAATATGGCGGGTAGCACGTCTTCTGTCTGGATCTCAGCAAGAACTGGAGAATCGGGTAAAAAAATGAATGCTTTGAACTCTGCATTGAAATCCCCTGAATGAAATTGCTGCCAGAAATTAGTCAATAGTGCCGAAACAGTGCTTTTTGAAAAGCAATTTTTATAAACATAAATGGGCCATGGGGGAAAAATGTATAGATTGGTTATATAAGTAACTCAAGGTCATAAAGAATTTGTAGGAAGTTTTAGGGAAAAAAATTTACGTTTTTGTTATTAATTCATGAGAAAGAGCACTTAAATGTAGTTATAGTCTTTGGGAAGTGCTTCACCAAAATATCCCTTATTTTCTAGTTCTTGAATGGGTCGGCCACTTGTCAAGTCTTGCTCCATATCCACCACAGTTATGTGCAGTGAAATGGTGAACCATTACCAATTTTACAAATCTTTTTTAAGCTTTTTCTCTTTACAAAACAAATCTTTTAGATTTTACATTGAATATAATAGTACAAAATCTGTAATTCAGAAGTGTGCTTTTAAGCATTGGGCATTATGGCAAGGAAGGAGAGAAAAAATTAGTTTCTTAAGGTGTCTTCATTAAGGCAAATGAACTATTTTTAATCTTTTATCTTATTCTTTATATTACACATATTTCAAATTTTATGAGCATTTTAAGAAAACAAGTACACTTTTGTCATGATTTGAATCTACAGATATTCAAAGAAACCCAAATCCTGATCTAAAATGATCTGCTAGGATGGTGGAGGATGAGGGTAGCTTTAGGTTGGTGTCCAAGGGAATCGTTTCATGAATAAAATGTGCATTGTGCTTGAGCATCTCTTAATGACTACCAGCCATCTTGGACAAATAATGGGGCCATGATAGCACAAGTGATGAGGCATGGCATTCTGGAAGGGGAAAATCAAGGTCAGAAATGAAAAGTAATGGGTGAAACTGCAATACTGGACCCTCATAATCTTATGGGTCACTGGCTAATGAAAGTGCGATGAGGTCCTTTGATAATACACCTTTGGTTAGCACATTTAAAATCCATATTAAGATCTCAAGGATGGCAGGAGGAAAATGTATGGTGTGTATGTACCTTGAACATTTCAATCAAGACTTACTGAAAACTTGGAGAATTTCTTTGGGGTGATTTAAAACATTTTAGGCTTACCTCTTTGTGCATTGATTTGGTTCACTGAGATACTTCAGTACATGAGAAATCTAGTGTATCCCTATATATTGTTCTGAATTTTGTGGTCTGAGTCATATTCAGTTTTGAGATTTCTTTCAAATATTCATAATCTCTAGAGTTTTCTAGCCAGGTATGCACTAACTATCTTTATGAACATAAACAAAGTCCTCTACGATTTTTATTTTGTAAATGACAAATATCTTAGCTGATAATGCAAAAATGGAGGACATCCTTGCCAATGACATTTTTTAAAAGTGAATATCTTTCATATATAGCAGCATATTCTTGGATTGTTTTTTTTTTTTTTCAAATCAGAGTATTTTATAAAGAAGAGAGTGTTTCAGAAACTAGAATAAATATGTGAGTAAGTTTGAATACTGATAGGGACAGCATTCATTGTTTTGATATTGTTATTTTGTCTTTGATAGCGCCTGTGTTCATGATCCCTCCTTTAGTTGTTCCACTCTCCTCGCACTCTCTCAATGTCTCTTGGGAGAAGCCAGCAGAAAATATTACAAGAGGAAAAGTTGTGGGGTACAACATCAATATGATTTCTGAACAATCGCCTCAACAACCTGTCCCAGTGGTGCTTTCAAAGGTATTGTTATTTTTAACTAATTTCCTTTCATTTCTGAATTTGCAGAAATCTGTAACAGAATCTCCCTCTGCATTCACTAAACAGGACATTTTCCTTCCAAACCTGATGTTAAATGTAGGAGTCCCTTTATTGTACATTACTTCTTTTCTTTTTACAATAAATAAGCATATATTGAAACAAAGTTAGTATGATTTTGTTTCATCAGACCTGCTTTTTAACTTATACATCTTGTAAGAAAATAATTTTTGATACCTAAGCACTTTCATGTTATTAGGACACAAAATAATATATTAAGCCAATCTGCAATCAGTTGATATTTATATTATATTAATTCTATTGGAGGTCTAAATAACATTGATAAGAACATCATATGGGTACATTTTACATGTATTTCTATTTCCTTAGAAAAAACATGGACAAATTTGTCATAGCTTATAAAAATTATGTTACAGGTTTTGGATATATACTCACATATTACCTTCTAGCAATTTATACTCCAGTAAGCAATAATGAGAATACTAATCATAGTGATAATTTTACTGTGTCCATGAACTACTTAATTTGAAACACATAACAGTCCTGGAAGATGAGAGATTCTTGTTCTCTCTAGCTTATAGTCATAGTTGATGTACCTCATTAGCCCATTTTCCAGCATAGGGGTGGCCAGTGGCAGAGGCTGTGGACATCGACTGGATGGATAATCCTGTGCATGTGGCTGTCCAGTGTGTCTTCTGAGGGAGATGCTCTTTGGTGGATATTAACTGAGCTAAAAAGATCTTCACTGTTTTATGCCCACTCCCCAAAATCTAGTCACATTTTTTTCTTTCCCAGACTTCCTATTTTCTAATCTTCCCATCTTTCTTCCTTTATACTCATGGCCCCTATAGCCAAGTGACTATCATATATTTAACCCTGAGGTACTTAACCCTGTGGAAAATATAAAACAAATCACTGGTACAACTGCCTGAAGTTCTGCCTGTTGAGAGGATTTCTTTTCACTGCTGGTTTTTAGGACCTTCTAGGTGGGGTTACAGAGCAGTAGCTACCCATTTTTGATTGGCATCCATACAGCAAGACAACTCATCTGTGAGCTAAAGTCTATTTTTTTTCCTTTCAGTTCCTCAGGGAACTTCACTGGATTTGCAGGTTCTGTCATGGCTTCCTTCTATGCTTCTACCCAACCCCAGATATTCACTTCCATCTTATGATGAATTTCTATTAAGCCCCCTTGACCCTGAGACTTGGCATGTCTGAAAGAATCTAGTTCTTGTGAAGTAGCTCTAGTCACCAGGTCATTTGATGTTTCAAGGTCAAGCATTCTGCTTTTAAAACAGTAGCATGCTGGCTTTGTTCAGCAAATGGTATAGAGTTTCTATCACGTGATAAGCTCTTGCTCCAGGCTTTAGGGATTTACTTTGTGACTCTCTTTCCATAAGGAACTCATCTTTTCCCATCATCGTTACTTCTAGTACTGTAGATGTTATTAGGCTTTAGATGCCAAATGGTTCCTCTGCTTGCACCACAACTTAGATCTGTGCAGAGCTCTTTCTCACTCTGGGATGCACTTGGAAGTGGCAGTGTTCTATATTGCTTGGTAACTTGGTTAGAATATGCTCCGAGTGTGGAATATGCTCCTTTTTGAGTGTGAGGAAGTCAATAGACTTTGTGCTTACTTCTTAGTGGTGGTAGATGCTAGATACCATAATTTTGTCTTTTCCTCTGCATTGAGTATCCTGGTTTTTCCTCAGACAATCTGGACTCCTTTAAAACCTTCACTAATCTTTATAAAATTATTCTCCCACTTTCTGGAGCGCATGTCTTACTATGACCTATACAATGTCTGTTGTTTCTTGCTTATCTGATTCATTTAACATGATCTTATTGATATACAGAACTGAGACTGTCAAGGAGACTTCTATAGTTCACCTTAAATTGGTGGTTAATTATCCTCAGATTGTCTTTCTTCAATGCATTGATAACAATGCAAGAGTCATCTGATTATATAGTCCTGATAAGTACTGCTTTGCACAAAGTAGTCCTAATAATTATGAGTTCATCACCAATGGAAGTTTAAAAATTGTACCACTAGACAATGCTGTGGGCTCTACTTACTACCTATCAGTGCTCTACTTACTACCTATAACAAGGTTCCCATTGTCAGCCAGTTGAGGTGGTGACCCAACTCCAAAATACATTGTAGAAACTCCTTTCAAAGCCCTCTCCTGGTACAATTTTCTAGGTCAAGTTCCCCAGAAACCATACACTGTGCTAGAAGACTAGCATGCAGAAGATTTATGGGAAAGAGCTCTAAGAAACAATACATGTAAAGTGGCAAGAGATGCAAGATTTAATTCTTTCTTGTGGATGAATAAAAACTCCATTGTGTATATATCTTCCTTATCCATTTGTCTCTTAACAGGCACCTAGGTTGGTTCCATAACTTGGTTGTTATGAATTGTGCTGCTATAAACATTGGTATTAACACATCATTCTATTCTAGTATGTTGACTTTTGCTCTTTTGGAGTAATATCAAGGGGTGTGATAGCTAGGTCATATGGTGTTTCCAGTCCTAGTCTTCTAAGGAATCTCTACCCTGCTTTCCAATGTGGTTATACCAATTTGCAGTTCCATCAACAATACGTAAGTGTACCCAACCCCCACATCCTCACCAGGAACTATTGTTATTTGTATTCATGATGATTGTCATCCTAACTGGGTGAGGTGAACTCTCAGTGTACTTTTGATTTGCATTTTTTCTGATGGCTAAGGATGTTGAACACTTTTTACTATATTTTTGGCCATTCATATTTTTCTTTTGAGAAATGTCTGTGTAGATCATTTGCCCTTTTATTGATAGGTTGTTTTTTTTTTTTGATGTTAAGTTTTTTGAGTTAGTTCTTAATATGTTCAGGATATTTGTCCACTGTCAAAAGAGTAGCCGGCAAAGATTTTTCTCTCATTCTGTAGATCCCCTATTTACATTTATAAGTGTTTTTTTTTTTTTTTTTGGTGTGCAAAAGCTTTTTAATTGGATGCTGTTTCATTTATTAACTCTTGGCATTATTTTCTGAACTTTATGAATCCTGTTGCAAAAGCCGTTAACTGAGCCTACATATTGGAGTATTGACCTTATGTTTTCTTCCAGGAGTTGTATTGTTTCTTGTCTAATTTTTTTAGTGTTTGATTCATTTTGAGTTGATTTTTGTGCAGGGTGTGAGATAAAGGCTAGTTTCATTCTTTTATATATGGATAACCAGTTTTCCCAGCACTATTTGTTAAAAAGGCTATCTTTTCTCCAACGTATGTTTTTGGCACCTTTGTTAAGGATCAGATGACTGTATATGTGTGGGTTTGTCTGTGTCTTCTATTTTGCTGGTGTCTGTATCTGTTTATACAGATCTGTTTATACACCAGTATCATTCTGTTTTTGTTACTATAGCTTTGTAGTTTAATTTGATATTGGTATTATTATGCCTTGAGCTGGTAAATGGATAGAATTGAAGAACGCCATGCTAAGTAATAGGTCAGATTCAGAAAGTCAAGGGTCAAATGTTTTCTCTCATGTATGGAACCTGCAGAAAAGTAAGGAATGAAAAAAACGAGGGGGATTGTATGAAAATAGAAGGGAGAACAGTGGAATAGAGGAAGGGTATTGAGGGGGAGAGAAGAGGAGTGGGAAAGAGGAGTATCAATAGAATGAAATTGACCAAATTATACTATGTTCATATATGAACATATCACAATGAATCCCATATTTTGGTATATTTATAATGTACCAAATTTGAGAGAGAGAGAGAGAGAGAGAGAGAGAGAGAGAGAGAGAGAGAATTTTTTAATTTTTTTTTTTTAGTTTTCAGCAGACACAACATCTTTGTTTGTATGTGGTGCTGAGGATCCAACCCAGGCCACACGCATGCTAGGCGTGCTACCGCTTGAGCCACATCCCCAGCTCTAATGTACCAATTTTAAATGACAATAAATAGGAAGGTCAGTAGAGTGGAGGAAAGAGGTCACAGACAGGGTGAAGGGGAGGGAGAAGGAAAGTTCTAGTGATTGAAATGGATCAAATTATGTTATATGCACTTAAGAATATGTTAAAATAAACCACTCTATTATGTATAAGTATAATGCACCAATAAAAACTAATAAAAATAGAAGGGTAAACAGCAGGGTAGTACAAGCGGATAAGAGGGAAGGAGAAGAGGAGGGCAAAGGGAAGTATTAGGGAATTAAACTGAATCAAAATATGTTATGTGCATGTATATATATGCACAATAAAACCCACTACTTTGTATAATTATTATATACCAATAAAAACAATTTAAAAGATGCAAATTAAGCCAAATAATAAGTTGAGCTATGATGCAATAGTGCAGAAGGCCTCAACTGATCCTGTGGGTAGTTCTGGAACCGCAGTCACCTTTGAGGTTGTCCCAAATGGAGTCCAGAGGTCAGATCTTTGTACCTTTGTTGTATTTGCTTCCTAGGGCTGCCATAACAAATTGCATAAATAAAGGGACTAAAAACAACAGATCTTTGATTCTTCGTAGTTATGGAGGCCAGAAGTCTGAAACTAAGCTTCTTTGCTCCTTCCACAGATTTTAGTGGAGAATCCTTTCTTGCTCTTTCCAGGTTTCAGCAGTTGCTTGTTCTGTTTGGATTTTAGGGAAATAATTTCAATGTCTGCTTCTGTTATTATATCGTCCTTCTTCTCTGTGTCTCTATCTCCCCTGCCTGTTTATCCTCATTTCTCCTATAAAAGCTCCAGTCATTGACTTTAAGGCTAACAATAAATACAGGATAACTTAACTATAACATCTGCAAAGACCCTATGTACAGAAGGCTACATTCTGAGATCTTCAGTGGCCATAAATTTTGGGAAGACACTCTTAAACCCACTAAATTTAATAGATTTGCCATTTTTCTAAGCCTTTTTAGTAAATAGAGCATGTATACAACACAAAATTTTATTTTATATATTAGATAGAAAAAAGAGTCAATGATTTGTGATTTCTTGCTGTAGTTTTCCACTAGTTTAAACATGGTTGATTCATTGGCAACTATCTTGCAATTAAAATCCTAATTAGTACAAAACATATCCTTTAGTTTAAACAATGCAGTCTGCCAATCTGGCATGTCATAGTATTTAGGATAAATTTAAAATTATAACTGATGTTTGGTCTTTAATTGTTATATGTGTTTTTCTATATCTAGAACAATAAAGCAGCTTGGTGTTTTATTTTGTTTCTATTATTCTTTTGCTGCTATAGGTTATCAAATTTTAAAGTCAATACCTAGGCAAATACTTCAAGTTTAATTTATTATACTCTTAAAGGAAATTATCTAAAAAATACTCCAAATGTTGAACTTTATAATTATCTGTATTTATATTTATTTATTGAAGATTCATTTATTTGAACATATAGTCATATCACTTAAAGACAGAGATATGTTCTGAGAAATGTGTTGTTAGGAGATCCATTGTGCAAACACCACAAAGTGTATCAGAAGATGGTATACATCAATCATTCCACATGGTCTCTAGATACAATTGAGAAGTGTGGTGGACATGAGATATGTGAAGCTGCTGCCAGTGTTACACAGCACACTGCTTTACAAGAAACTTTGTTTTTATAAATAAAGAATTACACTCAAGTAATAAAAATGTATGATATAGTAAATATGTAAAGCAGTAACAGCCATTTGTTATCATATCAGTATTTTGTACTATACATAAATGTATGTACTATACTTTCATACCACTGGCAGCAGAGTAGATTCGTTGACACTTGTGTCACCACAAACATGTAATTCTTTATGCTACAGCATGATAATGGCTATGACATCACAAGCTAAAATATTTCTGTGTCATAGAAATATTTCAGCTCCATTATATCTAATGGTACCATAATCATACGCTGTCAGTCTGGTCCATTGTTGACCAAAACACCATTATTTGCCATGTGAGTTTATATCAGTAGTCCTAAGAAAAATAACTTTGTATTCATTGTTGGTGGTGTTCTGCTTTAATGACTTCTTTGCCTCAATATCATTCACATCCACAGCCTAAGCAAATTTACATAGTTCCTTTTGATCAATTGTAGTTATAAGGATAGGGGACAATTCTCAGTGTTGGTGGTTTAATTACTTGTTTGTGGACTACAGAGTTCCTCTCTGTCTCCTTTGCCCAAATCTGCTATTTTCATTTGAAAGTGCATGATAAAGACATCATTTCAAAAAAAATGTAACTTTGATCTAATCTGCATATACTTGTTTATATAAGAAAGATAATTGAGAATTAACCTCATGTGGATACTCACTAATATATTTAATTGTTTTCCCTTTTTGTTCTTTGGCTTTTTTTCAGAAAATGATAGAATTGATTTAACATATCGACATTGTTCTGTTCTGATGCCATCAAATAGCATGGGGTATTACTACACTGGGTTACTTTTGGCCAAGTCCCATGGTTTTGTTTGGACTTTTTCACAGTAACAATGACAATGTCACCATCTTTATCTCTACTATTGGTGACAATAACCATACCACCACGCTGCTTTATGAGGCAATAACTTGGTTTCCTCATTTATCCACTCAGGAACTGGATTATTACCTCATAAAACAGTGTGATTGTACAATTATCAATTAAATCCTGGCTTGTTGAGTCTCTTAAAAAAAATCCCTTTTCCTAATAGTAGTTGGCCTTAATTCCTTGTGTCTGAATTCATGGAACTTTGCCTGGCAAGATTATATTTTTTGCACTGATTATCTATTATCTGATTATTATTATTATGTTTTGTCTCGAAGCTATTGCACACGGCTAAATCCCAAGACCTGTCTTATGTTGTAAAAGGACTGAAGCCTTATGGGATATACAAGTTTACTGTTTCTCTCTGCAATTCAATTGGTTGTGTAACCAGTGCTTCAGGAGCAGGACAAACTTTAGCAGCAGGTAAGCGAGTTTTAATGGGGATGTAAAAATAGATCACATATTTATAAACAAATATCTACAAACTTTCTCTGCTTTGGACTTAATATTTGCAGCCTTTGTCCCCTAAAGCATTCTTTTGCAAACTGATTGCTATCTACCTTAATATTTTTAAAACAAAAAAATAAAAGTTAAGCTTAAGAGGTGCCTAGGAGCTTCACCCTAAGAGCTACAATTGATTCTGAGTGGGAGAAGCTGCAGGGCTCAGCCACAAGCCTGGATCCTAGAATGCACAGTTAAGAGGAGAGCTCAGAAGACTTCTTGTGAGGGCTTCGGCATACTTCTTCCCTCAGACCTAACATATGTTTTGTGGGGTTGGGTCTACCCACTCTTGTCCCATGGGGATATCCAGGAATTAGTGGGTTGCCTTCAGATCATGTTTTGTCCTTATTGAATAGGCAGGTGTTACTTATTATTTGATTTATAATTAATAAGCTCCTACATTTATGAAATTTAAAAAGGAGCTTATTGTCAAGTACAATCCTTATCAGAAATAGTGTGGATCATTTTTGCCTGCTTCACTTAGGACCATATGGATTTATATAAACTTTGATTATATGTGTCACTAATACCTGTATAATCCGATGACTTAGCATTCTTAGCATATTTGCAAATCAAAGGTTCTCTGTCAGCAATTCCATAAGGCTCAGTTTCTCTTGAAGAAGTGTCTAGAGGTAGAAAGGTTTAAAGACTTCTGGATATACAGATATAAGCATCTATTTAAATCAAGTATTTCCTAGACCTCATTCCTAAATATCTTCATCCTATTATTAGTAGGTATAATTCTATTCTATATAAACTCCATACCTTAGTTTTTCAACTCAAAAAATTAAGATAATGTATTTTGTAGGGGTTTTACAAGAATTAGAAAAGTTAATATAAACAAAGTAATTAAAACATTCTCATTACAGTGTAAATTCTCAATGAAATTGGATATGATTGTTGTCATACTATTATAAAATGTTTTTATCAATGGATAAATGTTATGGAATTTCTAGCACTATCAAAATCAAGAAGTTTATTTATACAAGTTTAATTTTATAATATTATAGCATATATGCAACAATGGAGAGTTTTAAAACCAAATCTATTGCAAAAACAAACTTTAGGAAGAAAAAGTCTGAGAGCATTGTATTATTTCTGCAAGAAGTATATCATTATAATGTGCATCTCAAAAATATGCCCCCAAACTACTAGTTTGAAATTTATTATTTTCTGTACAATTATTAATATACCCTAAACAAGTCATTGTTACATTTTCTTGTGATGGCTCTCAATCAGTGAGCATCTATGTATTATAGGGAATTCAAAGACAATCTATACAGTGCTGGGGTGGAGGAGTCAACACTTAACAAGTAGGATTAACACCATGGAAGAGGATGTTCTAAGATCTATCAGAAAGACTAAAAGAAAGCTATAGGAACAAAAAATGGGAAAAATGGTTTTGATTTGGGATATTGTAAATTGTCTCAGAAAGTGATGCTAGAGATGGACTGAATGACTGGCAAAGATTTTTGCAAGTATTTACTAAACACAAATATGTTCCTGCCAGTGTCTTAGAAGAAGGCACTGTCCCAGGTGCTGCTGTGATGAAAGCTGGGGTTAATGAAGACTTCTCTTGCAGTAAAATATAGAATAAATAAGAAGAAAGGGTGTGACTAGAGTCTGGTAGTCTTTTCTAAGAGGCAATGATGAAATAAATCAGATGAGTAGAAGTGAAAATTTTAAAAAGGGAATGGACTCCTATCATAGAGAAGAAATCCATGGGTTGATAAAAGGGAAGACTAGAGGGTGATGGTAAATATGGTAGCCCTCTAATTAGGATGGCCAGAGCAGAAACCAGAAAGTAAAGGATTAAGTAGTGGGAAGAAAAGATGATGGGAAATTTCAGATGTGTGGTTCTTTGATTTTCACCAAAGTTTTCCATCTACTCAGTTTCCATTAGAAAAAAAAAATTGCATTGACTTTTGTTTCCATTTGAAATCCTTTCTTTCCTAAATGATAAATTATTTTAGTGATTTTCTAGGGTAGGGTGGGAGTTGGTTTTATTGTTCATTTGATTTTTGTCTTTTTTTGTTTTGTTTTGTTGTTGTCATTTATTTTATTTTTATGCAAGACATTCAACCTAGGCAAAAGTTTGTTTTAATCCCTTAGTATATCTTATGGTAACTCTCTGACCCTTTGTCTTCCAAGAAGAAAATAATGTCACTTACATGGCAGTAGAAGGGAAATAACTTGTCCTATACTTTACTGTACAGTATGCCATTTTCAGGTAGCTTTAGGTCAGTGAAAAGGAACTTACTTGTTTTGTTTTTAATTATAAGGAAACCCCCACCGAATATAGATTCAGTATCCTTCTCCCTCCTTTATTTACAGTATGTGAGTAAGTTTTTTTTTTCTAAAAATTTCCCAAGATTAAACATCTGGATAGAACTCATGGAAATTATGTCATAGGAATAAATGATGTGAATGTCTGTTCTTTTGAATAATCAACAAATTTGTAGTAGGAAAAGAATGAAAGTTGACTTGCAGTCTGATTCTTCCTGCTCTGTTGTTTCTAGTAATAACATTGCAATTGGGAGGTATATATTATTCCAGCAAACTTCAATGGACTTGAGGGAAGTTAAACTTTTAAATCTAATATAGTGATATGAGCTCATTATCAGAGATGAAAAGAGGCTAGCAACCATCCAAAATTTTTGAAAAAGAGCATTGTAAATTAGAAGTGATCTTTAGCCTTTTAGAAGCATTGAATCTTGGAAAAAAGTGTTTCCTCAAATCTTGATCATAAAATCAAAAAGATATTTGTAAAGTTTTATCTGGCTGTTTCATTAAAAACTTGGGAATTATAATTGGCTCTTTTTAGTTTTAAATATTTTATTCCTACTGCCTTTGATTAGAATGGGTCCATTGTATCCCAGGTATTGTATTGCTCTCTCTTGGTTTTGATGCTAGTGACAAAGTCTGAGAACTGACTTACTGAAGGTGTTCTTCCAGGAATAGCTAGTGTCTATCCTTTGCAAAATCTCAAAATAGTGTTATTGCAGCTTCAGATTTGTTTCTAGTTGTATGAGTGTGAAGGTCTGATGAAGTGGGCCCTCTGAAAATTTTTATTACGCTTTTTCTTAAAAATTACCCATTTAATTTAGGAAATTTGTTGTATTTTTCACTTTTTTCAAATGGAGTACACTTTAAACCTTCTTTTTAAGAAATTCCTTTTTGGAGATTCATTCCTGAAGGAATAACATGATATTTCTTTCACCTGTCATAAATTGACCTCTAATTCTCTGAGCTTAGGAGTGCCCATCTCCCATTAAGCAAATAATTAGTGGTGCATTAAGTTTTCACTCCAAATCCAAAGTGAAATGTATATTCTGTTTGCCTCTGGGTTGAAAACACACATTGTTTTGCATGCAGGTACATAAGTCTTTTCATTGCGAATAGGACCCAGAGTGATTAAACAAGCACTCTTAATATGTTAATTTATAATTTTAATTACAACAATCTTGTATATATAGTCATTAGTGAATACTAATATAAATATTTTTCTACCTTTTTATTCATAATGCATAAACCAATCATCCAGTTACTTCTCTGAGGTTGCCTGTTTTTGCTTCATAATACAATCTTTGTTCTTAGTTATGAATGCATTTTGTTCGTTTCTGTCTTGAATAATCCCTCATTAAGCTAGTCACTTTCTGCTCCATGCTAAAAAGGAAAAATTATCATGCAAATGTGGCATGCCATATTAAAAAGCACATTACCAAACACTTTTGTTGCTGTCCTTCAATTAGTTTCCCTTCTTTGAATTTAATTCCATTTGTTGTTAAACTACTGACTTGATGTATGGACTCATGAATCTGAGGCTGCTGCCAAGAAAGTGGTGGGAAAAAAATCAAAGCCTCTTGGAAGAGCTGCAGAGGCGAGCTGAAATGAATTTGCTTCACCTTTGACAAGAACACTTGAACGGCACTGGAATCCTCTGATGATTCAACTTGGCTAATTATCCAATTATTTATTTCAAGAATAAAAGCAGCATTTTACAATTAGTGAAGTGTAAAGCAGCCTGAGAAATGTAGTAATGACAGAAGACTTAAGCAACTTCTCAGATAAACAGTATCTGTGCAAAAACTTGTCTCACCAAGTCTTCTCAGGCAGCAGTTCTTGTGTCTTAGCATCAGTGAAACTGAGTGCACCGAAGGTTTTCTGTTTGTTTGTTTTGCTCTTTCAACAGAAATTATTTTACACTCATAACCACCATATCAAATTTCCTTGGCTCTTAAGCAACATTTAAGTTGTATTTCTCTTGATTAAAAGCTTTTGGTTCAAAGCAATACTTTTTAATTGCCTAATGATATAAGTCAGTTCTTAGGAAAGAACCGCACATTTAGGAGTTCATTTGCAATATAACTGAAAAATTCATTGCATGGCAGTAAAACAATTTACTGTTAATTACAAGGAGAAGAATTTGCTGTAGCATGCTCACAGATTGCCATGAATCATGCAGCACTCCTAGAGATTTATAACAGATGTGTAAGTGGGATGAATTAGCAGGGTTTAATAACAGAGACACAAATCATGCAGACTTCAAGGAGCTTTAATTGATATACTAGAATGTGACGGGCATGAATCACTCAGCCATTCAACAGCACTGTAACATATGGTCAGCTCAATATGCTGCATCTTAAATCGGTTGGTGAGTCGTTGGTTGTCCCATATGGTGGAAGCAATATATTTTTCATGATTAAAAAAAATACATCCATTTTTTAAAGAAATATGATTGCAAAGCATGTTTGTTATTGAACAGTCACCTGAATGCCAAATCGTTTTTTTTTCTTTATTGTTTTGCTTTTAAAATGATTCTTTTTTAAAAACATGGCAGCTTCCCAAAATAAATAGGAAATACTACTTGTAATACCAGATAGCTGGAGGCATTATGGGAACCAGATCTATGCTTGTTGGCACACTTGACCCCCAGCAAGCCTATAGAAAGCACTGCTGATGCTGTCTGTGATTGTCAGGAAATCCTTCAGACTCAGGAAAACTAAACAAAAATCAAAGGATGATGTCACTTTTGGAGAGTTTACGAAGCCCAGCGTGCATTGAATGGGTGATCTCTACTTAGCAGGGTAAGAAAGTGGCTGTGATAATGCTGTGGCCCCTAATGTTACAATTGGATGTACCATTTTATTACTGATTCCTTAATTAAATGTTCAGTCCTTCAGGAGCATTCAAAAAAATAAACACTGGCGCACAATCACACAGACAGTAGCGCTGGTTCCATGTCATTCATGAAGAATTATTTCAGCGTTTGAGTACAGGTATCCTGGTTGAAGACCATAACTGGTAGTGTGCAAACATGTTTTTATTGGAACTGGAATCTGGCAGCTTTCAGAAGAGCTTTTGCAGCATTAGTAAATCTGACAGACTTGAAAAAGGAATATTGCAGCCTTAGAACTGTGGCTGCCAGGATTTAATGTCAACAATTAAAATTTATTTTGATCCTTACCTAGTGTTTATTACTATTTGTATACACAACAGACCTTACTAATACAGAGATGAACTATTAGATGGAATTACCATCTGTTCAGAGTGAAATGCTGGCATCTGTCTTAGATGCTAAAACTAAAATGATATTATTTCTAACAAAACAAAATTAACTGCTTTTTACTCACCGACTTTAATTTTGAGTGTGTAAATGTACCCAAGGAAAGTGCGTTTTTTTGAAACACACAATGACCTTGGTCATCAGGTCTGCTTTTAGATAGACTTTGTCAGGGTGTCTATTGGCCTTTTTGTCTTTGAGGAATGGCATTCAGAAGTCAAATTTTAAAAACACAGTCTTAGTTTTGTAATGGACTATATGTGCATTCTATAATAAGGCATTAAAACAATGCAATTAAAATATGTAAAAATTGACTGAATCAGAGAGGCTCTCGTATGCAAAATATTTTGACAGATGTGCCCTAAAAACTGTAAGGAAAGAAATTAACCAGGCAAAAATTCATCTGAACAAAGTTGCTATAGGTCCCACAGTGACACCTTTAGGAAAATATAAACTGAATCTTCTCTGTTAGGCTATTTAAAATTTTCTCTCACACTGACATATATAAAAAGATTTACATTCAGCACCGCTCAGGTTTTTTTTTTTTTTTTTGAAAGCCTAAGTATCCTATTAAAAAAGGTCTCTAGCTTTTTGAAGTTAGAGAATTTGGAAGATCAAGGACAATGGTAGTTCCCATGCTGATGTTAGATCACTGATGGTACTTTCTGAGAAGCCAGACTTCAATTCTATATATCACAAAATAATAAATTGTGTGACACCAGCATTTAATGCATGTACACAGTGCATTAACTGTAACTGTAGTACATTTATTTGTGCTGGAGGAGACTTGAAAATGATTAAAAAATCAATACTTTGCTGTCAGAGAAGCAAGTGTTACGATGCATTTAAGTAGTTAATTGCATAAGCCCCATAAAAGCTTCAAGTTTGGGTAGCAAGGATGCCATAATTACAGTCCAAGCAACTACCTTTTATTAATGGTGGACTTTAGGGAATGGTGGTTGCTGTCATCACTGCTACTATATATGCAGTTCAGAAATAATGGATCCCCTTCTCTCTTCACCTATAGGATGCTACTTAGGTACATACAGATCATCAATTATCACCAAAATGGTAATGAGTTAAGGTAGTCTTTGTTTAACAAGCTCACTTAAGTTCTGTAAAAGTATTGCCTTTGTAGCCTTTCTTTATTTGAGGGAACACATAGACCAATCCTAACATTTGTATTTCATACTTGGGTAAAGAAACAGTGGCTGAAAGCTGAAGGGAATAAGCCAGAGGGTTCCTGCCAGCTTCCTCAAGGATTAAGGAGATCAGTATGCCCCACACCCCTTTGTGGTTTACAAACTGAGAAGCACTAGTTTTAAAATGTTCATTCATAAAATTTGAAACTAGAGATCCTAGACGCAACCAGGTCTGTCACTGCTTAAAAAATGAGTTAACTGAGGAACAGAGAGATCAAATAATGGACTATTAGCCAATGTTCCTTAATTAGTGTCTTACAGAGCCAGTCTAGAACCTAAATTTTCTCCTTTTCAGGTTAGTCTCATTGAGTGTATCTACTCATGAATATGATTAGTGAACAGGAACTGGCAAATATATTTCGTTCTCTTAAGTCAGAAAATAGAGAGTCAATATGGCAATGTTGGGTGATCTCTGAGTTTGTGGGGAGAATCTCTTCCTCTTCTGGGTACTCATTAGTGAGCAGTTACAGCCAGGAACGTGTCAGTTGGGAAACCATGAACTGTTCACCTGGATTTTTGTCTGCATCTTAGTCCCAGCACCCTCATGCAAGTATTCTGGCCCAGAAGTTTGGCAAATTGCATTTCATGTCACATAGTGGTTCTACATCTTTGAGAGAAAGTCAAATTATTTTCTTTAGACAGGCGCCTCAGGTTGTGTTATGTTAATCTGCTCCCTACAAATCCCTGAAACATGGAAGGGCTAGTCACTTCTAGAATTCTGTTTTCATAATAGTAAGTGGATAGCATTTTAACATAATGAATGACACAGTCATACAGTCTTCATAGACAACAAATTCTTCCCTGAAAACAAATGTAGAAATTTGATTATAAAGACCTGTGTATCAGTAAGAGTGTCTGCCTAGTTTTTAATCCTATGATGCTCAAAACTCACACTACATAAATTTTGCAAGTGCAAATTTATTCATTACAATATGCCATTAATCAGATTATAAAGTAATAAATGCTGCATAAAGAAGTAGATTACCAGAGCATTTTATAAAAGTATCTTTATAAATAGGAGAGATTGACTAGAAATTGGATTACAGTGCAACTGAGAAAAAAATTACAAGAACACTTTAATTTCATTCCAAGTGAAAGCAGACATCATATATTATTTTTTGAAATGATAGATATTGAGGATGCATTTTATGCTTTACATTCATAATAGAATTTTCTAAGTAAATACAGATACATCTTAAATATAGGTAAATTGCTTTCTTTCACAATATTCAATTTGAAAGATGTGTTATTGGTTAGTAGTAATATTGCCTTGTATTTGTATAGAAATTTGTTTTGTAAAACTAAAATAATCATGCATTTTTGTGGTAACAGATGTTATTGTCAAAATATTTTGCCCCAAATTGATCCTCATGGTTGTTCATAGGAAAGCTTAGGCAGATATAAATTTTGTTATTTTTCTGAAATCTTTGCAGCATTGAAAATTTAAAAGTGAAATATAATTCTAAAAGTCTGCAGAGCCCTTCCTGTTATTTAATATTATCTCTTAATTTACTCTTTTATAATTAAGAAATGTTTAAAGACCATATTTATTTGTATCTATAATCCCTTTGCTTTTTTATAATCTAACAAATAAGCCTTCATTACCTCAATCTCTCTTGGTGATTCTGTGTGTATGTTGATGGTAGGGCTGGGCAGGGGGGCAGCAGGCCAGTCTAGTTTAACTGATTGACAACTTCACTTAATTCCTCCTTCTGCTCTTAGAGAAAAGAATGACTCAGTAGGGCGCTCACCCTTTCAAACAGGCTTGGTTGACTACTCCATGTGAAACTGTACAATACACCAGCTGGACTTTTAAAAATTTTTTTCTTAAGGAAAAGGATAAAAATATGTCTAGTTCAACTCATTGTCCAGAGTTGACTTCCTAAGAACAGTGTAATTGCTTGGTGAGACTATTCCCCTGGGAATTGAAGGAAGTGCTCCACAACTTACTAGACTTTAAATAGTAGACATTAATTTATGGACTGTCAGTGAAAGAGTGCCTTTATTGATTATAATCTTTTTGCCAAAATAAAAGCAAGTGCATGCTCTCACTTTTAGGAGGTTGTCTTTTAAAGCAACTACAAAGTTGCTGGAATCCCTTTAGATTTATATTTCTGATAAGAAGTGATTATGGGTTTTGCTACAGAATTCTGAATAGTATGGTGATTCAGAACTTCATTTCTCTCCTCATTCAGTTAGAGTAAAGTTGTATTGAATGTCAAACAAGGGTCACCTTGAGGACGAGAGTGCTCTTTTCAAACAACGAACTCTTCTATCATTAAAAAGTGCAGGAGGCCCATTCATGCTTCCTTTAAATATTCAGTTCAAATGAAATTAATCTAGAACGTTTTCAGTATTAGGGAAAGTTCTATTGGGCTAGATGGTATTTTTCAAATTGAAAAGTTCAGCACCCTAGTCCCAGAACACTATTCAATTCTGGAGTCCAGAAAATAGAAGAACTCAAAATATCATTTTTTGTGTTTCTAAAAAGTTAAAAATTAAAAATAAATTATGTAGTTGTTTCTTCACTTGCATCTTTGAGTCCAGGACTGAAAAATCTTGGGCAGTCCTCTTTCTTTGGTTAAGCTCATAACCAAGGTAGCAATAAAGCAGAGTGCTTAAGTCTAGGGCTTTGAAATCAGAAGGCTGCAGGCTGAGTTCTGCCTCTGTTCCTTCTCAGCTGTGTCTATTTAAGCAAGTTAGTTAATCTGACCCTCAGTTTTCTCTCCTATAACATGGAAATAAAAATAACATCTAATTTATAGGCTTGCTCTGAAAATTCAATGAGATAATGGGCACAAGATGCAACAGAGTGGCCTGATGAAATTTTAATACAATGCTGGAATTCCAAACTCTGATGACAATCTTAGCAGGAGAAGAAGTTTCTGGATGGTTTATCTTTTTATTTTGTTTTGGATTATTTTGAAGTGGGATGACAGCCTGCAGAATGAAATCTTTGAGAACCCACTATTTAGCTGCTTTTTGGCACAGAATACTAGAAGAAATCATGCATATAATTTATAGATTTATACATATATAAAAATATCACATGGGTTTCAGAGGCAGAAGATGAACAGGATTGTTAATTATCTTTCTAAGTTAATGAACTTTTTCTTCAGTGCCTCTTCTTCTTGACTAAAAGTTAAAATAGAATCACAAGTAATTATTTCTCTTTTAGAAAGCTGGCCAAAGTCTAAAAGGTAATACCTAATAATTTAAGCTGTTTTAAGGTAGGGTTCCTTTCATGATTCCAGGGTTCTTATATTTATATCATTTTGATTTATGTTTATTGAAACAGGCCATGCCTCAGTGTCATGTTAACACAGGTCTAAATTAAAAGTTCACAGCCTTTTTAGGAGTTATTTTTAAGTAGCTTGCTCTTCACTTTCACCTGTCAAATCCAGCCCACACACTTAGCCTAAGAAAAAAATCTCAGCCCACTAACTCAACTGTTCAAAGAAACAAAAAAATCAAAACACAAGCACATTAGCCACAATTTTCGGCAGCTCAGGTGATACTCTTATTCCCTTTGTAGAGAAAATCTTAATCTCTGTTTCTCTTAGAATTTCTTTGGAACTCCCAAGAATGGCCAGTGTCCCAGGATCTTGAAGCATGCCAGGCCCCCACATACTTGAGGGCACTGGGAACTTGCTGCTCCATGTCTGAGGTCACTGCTGATGACCAGGCACTGTTGCTTCAGGGACAGCATGCTCCTGTGCTTCAGGACTGGAGGCTGCCCAGAGTCTGTTGTGCCTGGACCAGAGTTTGTCAACTGCTGACGTACAAATGCTCTATTTGGTTTTCAGAGTGGTTTTCTACTTGTTTGTTTGTTTTGATGTATATCACTACTAAGCTTGACAAAAATCAGAAAATTGTATATGAAATGGCTTTCTGACCAAAGAAGATGTAGATTGGGCAAATAAGTGTATGACAAGATGCTCCACATCATATGTCTGGAGGAAAGTGAAAATTGAAACAAGAAGGCAGCACAACACATTCCTTTCAATGGTCAAAATCTGGAACACTGACAAGACCAGGGGCTTCTGAGGATGTGGGGCAACAGGAACTCTCATTTATCATTTGTGGGAATGCAGAAGGGAACTCTGGAAGACAGCTTGACAGTTTCTGCCACAACTAAACATAGTCTTACCATATGATCCAGCCATTCTGCTTGTTTAGAATTTCCCCAAAGATGTTGAAATATTACATCTACACAAAAAGTGGCAAATGCATGTTTATAGCAGTTTTATGAATGTTGGAATTTTGGACTCAAGATATTTTTTCAGTAGATAAATAAATAAACTGTATATACAAACAATGGAGTATTATAAATATTATTAATTTGGGTTATCAATCACGTAGAAAATCTTACATGCATATTAATGAAAGAAGTCACTTGAAAAGACTACATACTGTGTGATCCCAATATGTAACCTTTTGGAAAAGGCAAAATACGCAAATAAATATTTAAGAGAGTAAAGTGATGAATGTTTGATAGGGGGTTAGTGATGGAGCATGAATGGCAGGCACAGAGGTATTTGGGGGCAGTGAAAGCACTGTATGATAGTATAAGAATGGATACATGTCATTATACTTTTGTTCAAGTCCTTAGAATGTACTAAACCAAGAGTGAATTTAAGGTAAAGGATGGACTTTGTGTGATCATGATGTCCTATGTAGGCTCATCAGTTGTAATAAACCACTATGGTGAGGGATACCAGTAATGTGCAGGGGCATGAGATATACCATAACACTCTGTCCTTTCCTCTCAATTTTGCTATGAATGTACAACCACTCCAAAAATTAAAGTCTTAAAAAATTACTTTCTGACTCCTTAAAAAAAAACAAGAACAATAACAACAACAAAAATATGATCTCAGAGATGTGGTATCCTAGGTTCACTCTTCCTCTGTTACCCAACTGTTTTGCACAAATTATTGACAGTTCACCAAACCCAGTTCTTCTCAGACCCTACGCTCCCTCTTATTTCCCCAACAGTCCATTTCAAACACATGTTCACATAGCACATTGAATAATTGTAGCACTTCTATGAGTTGTAGCATCAAGTTAATGTAATGTTAAATCAAGGGACTCTGTCTTTTGTGATCAGAACTAACCTTTGGCTGCAGGCCTCACAGGGGAATTCTGTAGCTCCTAGATGAGGCAGCTCCCACTCAGCCACAGGGAATTCTGAAAAGAAGGGGTCAGTCTATGAGCCATTGAAGGCTAAAAGGTGCAAAAGCTAAGACAATGGAACACATACATGCTAAATGGACACTAGATGGGACATAAACAGTGGCTACTATAATTTATTATTTATTTAGAAAAATTGAGAAATTACTTTCAAGAAAAATTAATTTTGGAATTTTTTGATTAAGTATTTTTAGTCATTTAAGTTGTGTTCAGTCACACAGGATATAAACCATGTTGTATTGTCAGTTCTTAGAACCATATAGATACTTGTGACCACAACTGATTGGATTTTGAGTGTGATGTACAGAAGTGCATGCACTGTACATATGTGTGAATATTTGTGTCTATAGAAACCAGATTCTTGAATGTAACGCAAATTTTCTAATATTTAGCACCTGCCCTCCTGAGGCCTCCTGTGGTTAAAGGAATTAACGGCACCACGATTCACGTGAGGTGGTTTCTACCTGAAGAAGTAAATGGTCCCTCTCCTCTCTACCGGCTGGAAAGGAGAGAGTCATCCCTACCAGCTCCCATGGCCACCATGATGAAAGGAATCCGTTTCACAGGAAATGGATATTGTAAATTCCCCAGCACCACTCACCCAGTCGGTACAGACTTTACTGGTAAGAGTGTTTGACACTGCTTTATTTAAGAAGTGCCACGCATGATTTCTACTATTTTGGTGTTTTCCATCCCTTTACAATGAATTTTTACTATCCCTATAGTAAAATAGAAATACTAATTCGGTCTTATAACCATACCCTGATTATGTCAACATGTCCATATTTTTAGTATTTGGGGGGGGGCAAAAAGTGAGGTGAGTTAAAGAAAGAAAAAAGCTGAGGAGAAACAGCCTTATTGGATCAAAATATGTACTGAAGATGACTCTAAAACATTATTAAGACAAAAATGTGTTTCTCAGAGTATCATTTACTGAACCTGGGGGGCGAATAGGTTGGAGAAATGCCCCATGCTCTGTGAGCTTCTCAGTGTATATCAGGTTATTAAAGCTGTCTAAAAAGAAAGATAAGGAAACTTTAACTGTATCTGGGTAAACATTCTAACATATAATTGATGCAGTTTTTCCATTTTTCATTTCCTTTCTATTTTTAATGAAACAACTATTAATATCCCATGTTTTGTGGAGCACATTTAGGAAAACTAATTTCAGGGAAAAGAATCTTCTCTGGACCAGGACTATGGTAAAGCAAGGGAGGCTCTTGGCTCGGGCACAAAATTTTAAGGCACTAAAAAACCCTGGACTAATAAAAATAATATTTTAATGAAACATTTTAAAAATGAAAACCAATGTAAAAAAATCCACAAGAAAATCTGAACAAAATTTTAAATAAAGCCAGGATTGGGCTCTGTACCTGTGTGACCCTGTCTCAGTTGCCTTATCTTACTTCTGGTCTTACTAGTACTATAATATTCTGGAGGCCCTATGGCCTCTGTGAATTACAGATCCTAACAGAACTATTCCAGAGTAATTCCATAAAACTGTAACTATTTATGATACATAGTTTACTTTTTAAATTTGTATTTGATTTTTGTCTTTTCTATTATTTTATGGAAAATATCGGCAAGCAGTTTTTTTTTACCATGAGGCTGGATATTGAGGTACATTTGTAATGGATCATGATTATATTATAGCTGAAATATAATGAGATTAATTCATGCTTAACTGTTTTCCCAGTTATATCAAAATCATCACTAAGTTTTAGTAATTGAACTGTGGAATTCTCCTGAAATGCTCTACTTCTGCTTACTGTTCTTAAATGGCAAAAAGAAAAAAAGTAGGTATATAAAAAAATTATGCATAGATAATAATGAAACCCTTTTCTCAGATGGAAGTAGAAGGTAACTCCCTGGTTGAACATTTAGCTCATGATATGTTTCTTCAAGGAAGTAGCATTTGTTTCTAGTCAGCAGGTTCTACTCTACATAGATGTCAGCTTGGAATTGCAGGCTAGCCAGCAGACAGATTTTTGATGGGATCACCTACTGTTGCTGCAGTGAAAGATAGAGTGGCCCGTCTATCGCTAATAAATTTAGTAGTCTTCACTGTCTCTCTGGCCGGCCTCATACTCTGAGGTGCACAGGCTAGGGGCAGATGCAGTGTCTGGGAAGTTTTCCAAATTCCTCTTTAAAAAAGTTAGGCCATAAACACCGGCCTCACTGAGTGGTATCCTTCTGTCTGTAATAAAGTGTCCAGCTACACAGAAAATATGCTTGGAGTACACATCAATTGAAGGACGGGCAGAGAAATCACAGTTTTGGCTCTAAGTACTCCCTAGAGCGTCTGTGATTTCTGGAGAATATGATGTTCTCCAATGCATGGGCATATTCTAGGTCATTGCTGATTTCCTTTGTATTGGTTGCCTTTCTTTACTTGTAAAGAAAGTAAAATAACTTGTAAAATAACCAGGTCTACTTTCAGTTGTTACTTGGATCTTTTTGTTTAACTGCCAGATTTGTTAAAATAGTTTTATTAAGAGGGCTCATGGCTTAACTAATCGCACATAATTAATGAGTTAGGACATGTTTTCGAAATTAACTTCAAAAGCTCTGTGTAAGCTTGTATCTTTCCTAAAGAGAGAGGTAAGTTTATAAGAAGTCTTTTATATTTGTTTTGCTCATATGGATGTATTTTTTCATTTCCCCCCACTTTATTGTTGCATTATAGTTGTACACACTTATGATATTTGCGGTTACATGTTCATACATTCATGTAATATACAATATAACACTGTAATTTAGTCAATGCCATGCCCAAGCACTTCCCCTGCACACCCCAGGGTACCTTTCCCCTTTGATTTTTATGATTATTTTATATTCTTTCATTCAACCTCTCAGCCACCCTATAGAATAAGTATTTTCACCCTCAGAGTACATGAGGAAATGAGGCTTGAGGAAGAGGCTTGCTCATGGTACAGTAGTTACTGAATTCCATGGTTGAGTCATGAATTGGACACTTCTGATTTAAATGCCGTTGCTGTGCTACAGTGGGGATGAGAGCTTTTAAGAACTGTTCTTTGGAAATTATGCAATAACACGTTAAAAAAGTAATACGTATAAATAAAAGGTGAAATAATTATCAAATATTTCATTCTCAACACTGCTAAGTGTTTTAGATTTGTTGTTTAGTTAGTTTACATGCAGAAAACAGAAAGTAGAGTTAACATTATTTATCTTTCTATTTGTATTGCCAAAGATATTGGGGGATTTTTCTCCCACACCAAATAATTCCAGAATGCTTCTAGAAGCTAGATTGTTATGTGAAAGAATCCATTCCTTTCCATTTACATAGTTTTCAGATTCTGATAAAAATCTAATAAAATCTTGGCAACATCTAACATGATAAATTATATGTTAAACCTAAATTTATGATAAGCTGAGGTGTTCTTTATTTTGGATTGTTCACTAAAATATCAGACATTAAAATGATTCATGAACTGTGAATGGAAATATCAATTAATAATCAAAGACAAATATATGGTAGTGTATGTTATTATGCATTTTTCTATAGGAAAAAAAAACAAGTCAGATTTTGTCTATTAATGACGGGGTTTTTTCATGTATTCACAATACATTTCATGCTCACATTGAAAATCTCACTATAAATATCTCATTTCACTATTAGAAATGAATCTCATATAACTGACTTATCTTTCATACTTGCTTTAAATATTTTTACCTTATAAAATATAACGATAACAATTCAAGCCTAAAATATAGAGGCTTTCAGAGAAAACCAACAAATCACTATTAGAGGCAAACCAGTCTGGATCTCAGCTGATTTCTCAACCCAAATCCTCAAAGCTAAGAGGTCTTGAGATAATATATATTGATCTCTGAAAGAAAATGGATGCCAACCAAAAATACTGTACCTGGAAAAATTAAGCTTCAGAATTGATGATGAAATAAAAACCTTCCATGATAAGCAAAAGTTAAAAGAATACACGATTAGAAAGTCTACACTATAAAACATACTCAAATATTTTTTGAAGAAGAAATGAAAAATAAAAGTAAAAACCAGCAAAGGGAGAAACTACACTAGAAGACTAGGCAATCAAAGGAGAAACTAATTTAAATTAAAAACCAGAAATAAAATGAAAAGGAATAAAAATCATTTCTCAATCATAACATTGAATGTAAATGGCCTAAACTCATCAATCAAAAGACATAGACTGGAAAATTGAATTAAAAAACCAAGACCCAATAATGTGCTGTCTTCAAGAGACTCACCTCATAGGCAAAGACATCCACAGATAAAAGGTAAAAGGATAGAATAAAAACATATCATTCATATGGATCTTGTACACAAACAGGGGTTTCTATCCTCATATCAGATAAAGTGGACTTCAAAACAAAGTTAATCAGAAGGGACATAGAAGGCCATTTCATACTGCTTAAGGGATTATATATTGAGACATAACAATCATAAATATTTATTCTCCAATCAACGGAGAATCTACATATATCAAACAAACCCTTCCATGTAATACATGAAGGGTTATATTGGATGATCAATGCTTCAAGAAACAAATAGACGACAGAAAAATAATACTGGGTGACATTAACACACCTCTCTTATCATTGAATAGATTCTCCAAACAAAAACTAAATAAGGAAGCTACAGAACTACAAAATATAATTAATATTTTAGATTTACCAGACATATATAGAATATTTCATCCATGAATGATTGAATACACTTTCTTCTCAGCAGCACATGAAACCTTATCTAAAATACACCAAACCTTAGGCCACAAAACAACTCTTAGTAAACACACACACACACACACACACACACACAGAAAGAGAGAGAGAGAGAGAGAGAGAGAGAGAGAGAGAGAGATAATGTATTCTATCAGATCATAATGGAATAAAATTAGAAATCAATGATAACATGAAAAATAGAAGCTACTCTAACACCTGGAGACTAAATAATAAACTCTTGAATGACTAATAGATAGCTGAATAAATCAGGAATGAAATTTTAAAAACTTATGGTGGGGACTGTAGCTCAGTGGCAGAGCGCTTGTGTAGCATGTTCAAGGCACTGGGTTTAATCCTTAGAACCACATAAAAAATAAAGACATTCTGTTCATCTACAGCTACAAAAAATAAATTTAAAAAAATACTCAGAGATAAATGACAATAGCAACACAACATGTCAAAATCTCTGGGATACTATGAAGGTTATTTTAAGAAGAAAGTTAATTGCATTGAGCTCATTTATTAAAAGAATAGAAAGCCACCAAATACATAACCCAACATTACATCTCAAAGTCTTAGAAAAAGAACAAAACAATACCAAAAGCAGTAGTAGATAGGAAATAATTAAAATCAGAGCCCAAAATTAATGAAATTGAAACAAAATAAAAATTCAGTTCTAAAAAAATCAATGAAACAAAAAGTTGGTTCTTGGAAAAAATAAAATTCATAATCCCTTGACCAAGCTAATGGAAAAAAAAAACACTAAAGTTTCTAAAATTCATGATGAAAAAGGAAATATCACCAAAGATACTACTGAAATACAGATGATAATCAGAAACTATTTTAAAAATCTATACTTCAATAAAATAGAAAATCATGAAGACATTAACAAATTTCTAGATACAGAAGTTTTAAAAATAAGGATATTCTGTAACTTAGGAAATCAAAATTCTATTAATTCATTTGTTCTTACATGAGAATATAAGATATGTTTGTCTAAGTGTTTTATCCCAGGTAAGTAATATGCAATATTCTATGTTAAAATGTAATATTTAATTTTGTTATTAAAATAGTTAATCTACCTCATGCTAAGATATTGAACAGACTACTATTTTGAGAGTCTAATATTGCTCATGTAATACATGAAGGGTTATGTTGGATGATCAATGCTTCAAACTGCTAAAATTCCAATTTTGAATACAGAATATTTAAGTGAACCTCCAAAATTTAAATCAAGGTTTAAACAAAAGCATCAGTCAGTTTAAAACACTCATAGATTTTTTAAAACAAATTATTTCATTATGAATCTTTTATATAATGTTACAATGTTTATACTTTAAGATTAATATAAATTTACTAATGTGAAAACCTTAGTGATTTACACATTTCATCAACATAAAATGTATTTTTGGTTTTTGGTTGTGTCTGTGGATCTAAAGGAGCGGCAAATCCTACACTGTTTCATGACTTATAGTGAGCAGAAGCACCCCTGGTGAAATAGTCCCCTGATCATGTGGGGCTGATGATACTTCCTCCATGGAAAGCAGGAATAGCAAATAGAGGCACCACTCTCTTATGCAGCTGAAAGGGATAATAGCAAACTTCTGGGGAAAAAACAAGTCATGCTTATTATTATTTTTTTTTTTTTCAGGAAAGCAGAGTAAATCCACTTAATTTATGCAGAGTTTCCTTCTTTCCGTGTAATGCTAGTAATCCAAATGGAACTTGGTAAAAACAGCAACTAAACTATTTCTCAGATTGGCATTCCAAAGGTGACCCTTTCTCTCCTTGTAACTCCCCCGCCCCCATTATCAAAAACAGATCTGTGATCATTTGGAGGAAGGTTCCTCTATTGTAGTGTCCCGGTGCCAATCACACCAGCCTTTTAAACTGCCTTTACCAGTGACCCTGCCCAGAAATCAGGAAGTGCCTTTGGGGAGATCTTTGTAGCAAGCCACTGGGGAGAGGAGCACACATGTGCACCTGATGTAATTCCCTTTTATTTGTCTTCACGAGAAATGTGATTACTGATGTTGAGTATCTTGCAGATGAGAACTCTGTACAGTTTCTTCATAATAATGCTGTTCAAGGACACTAAATGATTGTCATTCATTTTTGTCTCAGTATTCACCTTCCCCCACATGGCTAAACTAAAATGCTGTAGGATACAAAATGCAATTCATTACCAAGAAATGAAAAGAGAAAAGCAGGGCTCCCAAAATATTCTTTAAAACCATGTCGTTTTTATCTGTTACTCTGGTGTTTATGCTTTGTTATTATTTTGTATTATTTTTTTTGTGAATTGGGACATTTAAGCACTTCATTAAAAGAAAGCTGATTATAAGCAGTTCCAGGGAAGGTGCAAGTAGGGCAAACTTCTTCAGATAGACTAATTAGTAAAAGCATATTAATTCTGACCTTCAACACCCTTGGTGGCCCAGTATTTGTTTTCCTCAGAGTGGGAGCAAGTAATTTTAAAAAGTAAAGTGCTTTTTAAAAATAAAAAAAGACAGAGCAAAAACAACTAAACACAACCCCAAGTCTTTCCGAGGAAGATTAAAATCACAAATTGTGCTCAACCCTTGATGTTAGATTTTTTTAGCCATAGTCATTAAAAAACAAATATGAGGCCTAGCAGTTTGTCGAAGAAGAGGCAGTAAAGACAGAAGGATAAAGACAAGAGTAGGGACATGGAATGAAAGCAAAGTGAAGGAGAAATGGCTTTTAGACATGATGAGACCAGTGTGTTTTCTGAGTGTGACACAATCAGAAGAGACGAGGATGTCTGGTTGAGTTCATTTATACAGACTGAGAGGGACAGGGGTCCAAATGCATCCTTCTTAGACTGACATAAGTGGGACTAACTGAGGATAACTAGGGATATCAGGAATAAACTTTACATTTACACTATTAAATGCAGGTTTTAACTGCATTTAATAGTGAAGTATAACTATGTGCTTAGGAAATGCCTTCAGATGACATTGATACAAGGGAGAGTATTATTTTTCGCCATTTACTAAATTCATCATAAAGTCCAGCTTCTGTATGCATGTGTTTTAACCTTTGTATTTTTAAAGTGATTTATTTGAAGTATATTTCTATAATTTTGCTTTTTGTTTGAGATACTCATTATGGGTATCCAGTAAGCTAAGCTGTCACTGAACATGCCAATACTGTAGAATAATATTTTCACTTAAACAAACTTTTAGTTAATGACAAACACTCTTTTAATCAACTTCAACATACATTTTTTCATCTCTTTTGTTATTTAAAAAAGAGATAAATTCCTACAAATTCACGCACTATACACACTCATGTCACATTCATAAACACACGCTTTCCACTGTGTCCTGGGGTTCTTATACAGGCTGAAATTTACCTTCTTAAGTTGTCCAATGACTTTTCTTCTAATATTTTGAGCATTCCAGAATCTTCTCAATGACTTCCCTGCTATTTTAAAAAGTGTCATCTCTTAATAACATTCTGTACTGAAATTAACCCAGATAAATTTGAATTCCCATTTTATCCAGCTTAAATAAATAGAGTAACTTTGAGCAGAAAAAAAAAATCATTGTGGTTACCAGTGGTAGCCAAGCTAGTACCTCAGAAGGGGATGGCTTTCGATTTTATAAAATGAATGTTTTATATAGGTATTTTCTTAAAAAATTTTAAGCATTTAAAGAATTATAGTTATTTTATATGTTAGGATAAATAAAACACCATTAAAAAAGTATAAATAATTTTATTTCTACTCAGAAGACTCCAGTGATATCAATGCAGAAATACAATGTCTTTCAAAACCCTCAGCTAGTGGCCTGAGGAAGTGTTTTACAAGATCACAGATCACGTTCCATTTGAGTGGGGAAAATTTCAAGTAATATTTGACCCCACTGAAGGTCTGTACATTGAAGGACATCTGCAGACATAGCACTCAGGTGTTTGAAGACATGAGAGGGGAGGCTCAGAGGCTGATACTCTCCCAACCATTGAGCAGTCTCAGCTGGACCTGGAATGCAACTTTAAAGAGGAGGTATTGACACTAGGATTGCTGTATGTATACACATGGATGTATAACCAATGTGATCCTGCAATCTGTACACGTGGAAAAATGAGAATTCATACCCTATTTGAATCAAATGTATGATATGTCAAGATCATTGTATTGTCTTGAACAACTAATAAAAAAATAAATAAAGAGGAGGTATTGAAAAGGAGGGGGACGTCAGGGAGGAAACACCTGCTTATGCACTTAGGCCATCTTCATCATTCCAGGCAATGCCAGCACATCATTCCCACAAAGAAAGGGCATCGCAGGAGGAATTTCATATAAGAAACATATGGGAATCATTTAATGATCCTCTCTCCCAGGCAGGCAGAAAATTGGAAAATGAAGGTGTCCCTGTCTCAGCTTCATCCCTCTATTTCCTTCTCTGAACCTGTTCTGTTCTTTCTCCTGTGCTTGCAATCCACAGTGAGTGTTACAGATTGCCTGAGATAGAAACCTGAGCATGTCCTTAAACACTATTCCTCACTTCCTTCCTCAGATTCCTACCATTGTCTCTCCTCTGGACATTCTTTGGTACATCTCTTAGAACTATGCATCATTCTACAGCTGCCAGGTGCTGTGGGCCTTTCTGCCCACAGTTTCACTCGTTCCTATGCCTCCTTCAAACTAAGGATCTTTCTTAATCCTTGTTTAAAGCTTTTCAATAGATTCCCAATAAAACGTGCTGCACACACTCTTTTCTGCTAACCTGCTACCTTCTGCCCTCCTCTCTCCATCCATATACACCCAGGTTCACTGTCCAGCTCTGTGGCCCTCTTTCAGTGCACCTGTTGATGTTCTCCCAGATGCCCTTGTCTTTGGCCAAACTAATGCCTTTACCTGTCCTGCTCTTCCTTATTGGCATGTTCTTCTCTTTCCTTTTACTTCAATAATCACTACAAATAAATTTCAAACAGTCCTCATCCTCTTCTTATACCAAATCTGAGTTAGGCGTCTTTCCTGTATACTACCACAGATACCAAGAATTTCTCTATTATAGTCCTTGCCATACTCTATTAGAATTTGTTTCCCAGTTATCTATGTACCAAGTAGACAGAAATGATAACTGTCTGTTTGACAAGTTATAACATTTTGGGCCTTGCACAACATAGGACACCTACCAGATGTTCAGTAAATGTTTGTTGAATAGAGTTAACTAAATGAGTGATAGACAAGGAAACCCTCAATGAAAGATCACTTAACTATGAGAATTAGTTAATGGTGTGATTCACTGTGATTGAAAGTATATTATACATTTTTAAAAGCGACCTTTTTAGGAGTTTCGATAGCTTAGAGTTTGGTCTTCATTAGTCTCACATGCAGAAATAGATTTAAAATCCTATAGCACTTAGAGACAAAACAAAATTCATATTAATGATCCTTAGTTGATGGTGACATTGATTCTGTGTTAATTGCTGTAACTACAGTTATACCAGAAATTCTTTTTTTTTTTTTTAACCTAGTTATCACACTAGATTTCTGGGAACCAGGTTGTTGCACATCTTTTAGATACAGGATCTCTTTAGGCTTATTAAATTTTGAGGTTAATGAATATTTTGACACTTTTACCTATACATATCATTATAGCTTATTGCAATAGGTTTAAGATGACAGTCATAATAAACATATACAGTACAATGGAAAGCACTTTTAATCTTGAAAGTGCTTTATAAACAACAGTGATCAATGCTATGAATGGATTAACAGCATCATACTGATTGAATTCTATTTCAAGGGCAATGGAGGTATTGATGTTGATAATCTAGTTCATAAGGATGAGGGTAGTAAAGAGTGCAGGTTCTGGATGCAGACCTTCCAGGTTTAAAACTTGGCTCTCTGGCACGCTTGGGGTGCCACTTGCATAAGTCACTCCCCCATTCTGAAGCTCAGTTTCTTCATCTGCAAAATGGACTGTTGTAAGGTTTCAGTTCTAATAAGAAGGACAAACAGTACCTTAGTGGTCATCATTATGTATGCATTTATGGTTAATGTTCTATAATTCACAAATTGAAATATGGGAATCTCCATTTCATATATATATTTTATGTGCCTAAGCCACATAAATCTTGAAGATACTCTTTTATGACCTTCATCTACTACATAGCCCTGATTGCTCATTTCATTTTATGCAATCTATGAACCTCTGACCTTTATTTTTATGTTTTTTAGTTGCCTTTCTTCTTTCTTTAGAGTTTACATTCTCCATGCCTCATCTCTGTACTTGTGGTGGCAATATTTAAAATTTAATATGCCTAGGTAACCCTAACTCTATTTCCCCCCTCATGTTTACCATCTATTTTCTTAAAAAGTAAGACTGTGAGCTGGTCTATTTTCTCACATACCCGTCATGTCATAATCCTCTGTCATATGAATCTTTTCTGTCTTTATTGTAAATATTTTCTTCAAGATAGTCAACAATTTTCAAGATTATCAGTGGTTTTTAACAGTAAACTTTTAAAAATCTTTACCCTATATGCCAATAAAGTGTGTTGTTGTTATTAAGAAACATAAAGAAACTTAATGTTTCTTACCAGGTTTTCTCTTCTGTTTTCTGCAAACTGTGTTTCAAATCTTTGTCTTTGCTTTCTATATCCACCTTCATGTGAAGGAACTCAAGCATTCACGCAGTCCACATGCAGTTCTTTCCCAATTTCCCAGATGCTGACTGGTGTTGTCAATAAGGATAGTAAGCAAAATAAGTACAGTCCCTAACCTTAAAGAGATCATGAATCAAACACACAAGTAATTAAAAGTGACTTCTGTCTACAGTGGTGAGCATGTCAAAATATCCTTCTGATGAGAAAAATAAAAGCCCAACAAAAATTCTTAGTAGATAGTAAGGGCATCATTGAATAACTACAACTACCAGGAGTTAGAGGATCAAGATCCCAGAAATATGGAACATTCCTTAGGTGAACCTTTTATTTATCTTTGTTTTTTATATTATCTTTCATTTTCTAGTCTGTATATTGCATAGTCTAAGAAAGTATAAACAAAAATATGATTTACTTACCAAGAAACAGGGGTCCTGGTAAACATGCCAGGCTTTCAGTTGATATCCTAATATTCTGAGAGAAAGCCTTAATTCAGTTCAACTACTTGATAGGATCAAAGTTATATTCACACCAGAAATATTAAAATATTCACTGATAGGAAGCCAATCAGAGACCCCAGAGTCTTATTTTTTATCTGCAGTGTTTGGCATTCAATCTAAAATTATCAAACTTGCCAAGAGATAGGACAAAATAACCAAAAGGCAAAACATTAAAAAAACATAGAAATATATGCTCAAGTGATTCAGATATATCACAGGCACACACACACACACACACACACACACACACACACGTGCATGTATGTATGCGCATTTAATGTCCAGATACAATCTTTAAAATAACTATGATTAATATTGTCAAGAAAATAAAATTTGCAGAATTTAAACAGGGAGCTGAAATATATTAGAATAAGAATTCTAGAACTGAAATAGCAGCTGAAATTAGGAACTTATTAGATAGAATTCCAATTTCATTTCTGGTACAGTAAATGGCATTTGCTTATTATCTTAAACAATTATGAAAGTTGAATAAAATATACAAAAGGCTGATTTACAGCCATTTTGCAATGATAATGCAGAGGTGCTATGTTTGAGTTAAGGGGCTGAAAGGAGGTGAGATACATATTTGTTTCAGCTTTCTTCTCAAAGGCATTTTCCAAACTATGTACTTGAAATATGGAGCCCAAGCAGAGGAATAAGTATCTCCAACTGAGGAGGAAAAAAAACAAAAATAAAAACAAAACTGGAATTCTGGACTGCAAAGATAGCTTGGATTTGGTGGGTGGGTTCCCAGAGGACATAGCAATATCAAAGTGTAATACAAAAAAAAATCTGCATAAAATTATTCTTAAATCTTTAGCCAACTTTTAAGTCAATATCCTGAGAAACCAACAGAACGTCTGCTTTGTAGTTGGAGCTAAGTAGATGTTTCAGAGGTAACAGAGAGCTGGGGAGACACACATTGGAGTTTGAAGTCAACTAGCGTGGAGAGACCTTGCTGAACACATGAGCTCCCACAAATCCACACTTGAGTAAATTCTATGTGCTGGGAGTAAGGGCTACGTCTTCAGTGTACCAACAAAACTGGCCAATGTACCCTAAAAAAGCCTAGTGCTAATCCTGATAAAGTCAAAAAAGGTAACCTGGTAATTTTACTGCCTGAATCAAAATATTATATTCTTTAATAAATTATAAGATAATCCAGAACTCTTACTAAAGTATATTTTTATTGTAATTATGACATATATTAATCATACAGATTAATGGGTTTCACTGTGATATTTCCATACATTATACATAACACGTTGATCATTACAAGGATTCATCCATCCTTTACCATCTTCTCTCCCTAGCATGCTGCCCAGTCCCTAATAGTAATTCCTATTTTAGTTTCAGTTATATTGTATTTTTTAAATTTATATATGTATTTTTTGTTCTTTTGTTTTTGTTTTTGCTTTAGTCTTCACATCTGAGAGAGGGCATGTTATATTTATCTTGCTATGTCTGCCATAATTAGGTGAACTTTATGGCCCACAGTTCCATCCACTTTTACTGCAAATGACAGGATTTCAAAATATTCTTTATGGCTGAATGATACTCCATTGTGTGTACATATTATGCTTTCTTTATCCATTCATCTAATGACAGGCACATAGGATGATTCTATATCTTAGTTATTGTGAGTGGCACCAAAATAAACATGAGTGTGCAGTATCTCTTTTGTATTCTGATTTCATTTCCTTCAGATACATACCAGGAATAGGATAACTGGATTGTGGTATTTCTATTTTTAGTTTTTGAGGAACCTCCATACTGTTTTCATAGTAGCTATACTATCATGGTAGCTATATATAGCTATTTATAGCAGTGTATAAAGTTCCCTTTCTCCACATCCTCAGCAGAATATTTTATTTTTAAAACTTAAAAATTTTTTGATAATAGCTGTTTTAACTGGGGCAAGATGGTACCTCACTGTGATTTTGATTGGCATTTCCTTGATGGCTAATGATAGCATTTTAAATATATTTGTTGTTTATTTATATTTCACTATTTTGAGAAGTATCTATTCAGATCATTAGGGTTTTTTTGTTTGTTTGTTTGTTTGGGTTTTTTTTTGTTTGTTTGTTTTTTGATTTTTGGCTGTTGTTGTACCAGAGATTGAACCCAGGGGCATTTAATCACTGAGCCACATTCCCAATCCTTTCTATTTTGAGACAAGTTCTCACTAAGGTGCTGAGACTGGCTTTGAATTTGCAATCCTCCTACCTCAGCCTTCTGAGCTGCTAGGATTACAGACATGTTTCACCATGCCCGGTAATTATTTGCCCATTTTTAATTGGATTATTTGGTTTTTGTTGTTATGTTTTTCAAGTTTTTTAAAAATATATTCTGTATATTAAGATAATAGCTGGCAAATATCTTTTCCCATTTTGTAGGTTATTACTTCACTGTAAATTGTTTTATTAGCTGTGTAGTTCAGTATAATTCCATTTTTAAGTTTTTGCTCTTATTTTCTGTGCTTTTAGAGTTCTTTGTAGGAAATTGTAGCCTATTCTAATATCATGAAGTTTTTCATGTTTTCACATATAACTTCAGAATTTGGATGTGACATAAATGACTTTGATTTATTTCAATTTGATTTTTGTACAGAGTGAGAGTTTCTTGTGCACATGGATATCCAGTTCTCCTAAAACTGTTAAACTGTCTATCCTTTCTCCAATGTGTATTTTGGGCAACTTTGTCAAGCATCAATTGACTGTAGACATTGATATTGTTTTTGAGTTCTCTGTTCTGTTCTCTTGGTCTGAGTCTGTTTTTGTGTTAATTTTGTTACTGTAACTCTCTAGTATGTCTTAAAATCAGATATTGTGATGCCTCCAACTTTGCCCTGTTTGCTTATGGTTCGTTTAGCTATTGGGGGTCTTTTGTGCTTCTGTATGAATTTTAAGATTTTAAAAATAGTTCTGTGAAGAATGCCATTGGCTTTATCTATTTCTACAAGCAATGCCTTTGGGATTTTGATTGGCATTGCATTAAACCTATATAGAACTTTTGGTAATATCGCCATTTTGATGATGTTAGTTCTGCCTATCCATGAACAGGGTATATTTTTCCATCTTCTAAGATCTTCTTCTACTTCTCTCTTTAGGGTTCTGTAGTTTTCATTGTATAAATCTTTCACCTCTTTTGTTAGGTTGATTCCCAAGTATTTTATTTTTTTTGAGGATATTGTGAATGGAGTGGTTTTCCTCATTTCCATTTCAGAAGTTTTGTTGCTGATATACAGGAATACCTTTGATTTATGTGTGTTGATTTTATAACCTGCTACTTTGCTGAATTCATTTATTAGTTCTAGTAGTTTTTTTGTAGACCCTTTTGGGTCTTCTAGGTATAAAATCATGTCATCCGCAAATAATGATAATTTAAGTTCTTCTTTTCCAATTTTTATGCCTTTAATTTCTTTTGTCTGTCTAATTGCTCTGGCCAGTGTTTCGAGAACTATATTGAATAGAAGTGGTGATAGAGGGCATCCCTGTCTTGTTCCAGATTTTAGAGGGAATGCCTTCAATTTTTCTCCATTCAGAATGATGCTAGCCTGAGGCTTAGCATAGATAGCTTTTACAATGTCAAGGTAATTTCCTGTTATCCCTAGTTTTTCTAATGTTTTGAACATAAAGGGATGCTGTATTTTGTCGAATGCTTTTTCTGCGTCTATCGAGATGATCATATGGTTCTTATCTTTAAGTCTATTGATGTGGTGAATAACATTTATTGATTTCCGTATATTGAACCATCCTTGCATCCCAGGGATGAATCCTACTTGATCATGGTGCACAATTTTTTTGATGTGCCTTTGTATCCGATTCGCCAGAATTTTATTGAGGATTTTTGCATCTAGGTTCATCAGGGATATTGGTCTGTAATTTTCTTTCTTTGAGGTGTCTTTGTCTGGTTTCGGAATCAACGTGATGTTGGCCTCATAGAATGAATTTGGAAGAGCTCCCTCTTTTTCTATTTCCTGAAATAACTTGAAAAGTATTGGTATTAATTCTTCTTTAAAAGTTTTGTAAAACTCCGCTGTATACCCATCCGGTCCTGGGCTTTTCTTGGTGGGTAGTCTCTTGATTGCTTCTTCAATTTCCTCCATTGATATTGGTCTGTTCAAATTGTGTGTATCCTCCTGACTCAGTCTGGGCAAATCATATGTCTTAAGAAATTTATCGATGTCTTCACTATCTTCTATTTTATTGGAATATAGGTTTTCAAAATAATTTCTAATTGTCTTCTGTATTTCTGTAGCATCTGTTGTGATATTGCCTTTTTCATCCCATATGTTAGTAATTTCATATGGAAAAATAAAAGACCCAGAATAGCAAAAGCAATTCTAAGCAGGAAGTGCGAATCAGGCGGTATAGCGATACCAGATTTCAAACTATATTACAGAGCAATAGTAACAAAGACAGCATGGTACTGGTACCAAAACAGGCGGGTGGACCAATGGTACAGAATAGAGGACACAGAGACCAATCCACAAAGTTACAACTATCTTATATTTGATAAAGGGGCTAAAAACATGCAATGGAGGAAGGATAGCATCTTCAACAAATGGTGTTGGGAAAACTGGAAATCCATATGCAACAAAATGAAACTGAACCCCCTCCTCTCACCATGCACAAAAGTTAACTCAAAATGGATCAAAGACCTTGATATCAAATCAGAGACTCTGCGTCTGATAGAAGAAAGAGTTGGCTACGATCTACATATAGTGGGGTCGGGCTCCAAATTCCTTAATAGGACACCCATAGCACAAGAGTTAATAGCAAGAATCAACAAATGGGACTTACTTAAACTAAAAAGTTTTTTCACAGCAAGAGAAACAATAAGAGAAGTAAATAGGGAGCCTACATCATGGGAACAAATATTTACTCCTCACACATCAGATAGAGCCCTAATATCCAGAATATACAAAGAACTCAAAAAATTAGACAATAAGATAACAAATAACCCAGTCAACAAATGGGCCAAGGACCTGAACAGAAACTTCTCAGAGGAGGACATACAATCAATCAACAAGTACATGAAAAAGTGCTCATCATCGCTAGCAGTCAGAGAAATGCAAATCAAAACCACCCTAAGATACCATCTCACTCCAGTAAGATTGGCAGCCATTATGAAATCAAACAACAACAAGTGCTGGCCAGGATGTGGGGAAAAGGGTTCTCTTGTACATTGCTGGTGGGGCTGCAAATTGGTGCGGCCAATTTGGAAAGCAGTATGGAGATTCCTGGGAAAGCTGGGAATGGAACCACCATTTGACCCAGCTATTGCCCTTCTCGGACTATTCCCTGAAGACCTTAAAAGAGCGTATTACAGGGATACTGCCACATTGATGTTCATAGCAGCACAATTTACAATAGCTAGATTGTGGAACCAACCCAGATGCCCTTCAATGGATGAATGGATTAAAAAAATGTGGCATCTATACACCATGGAGTATTACGCAGCACTAAAAAATGACAAAATCTTGGAATTTGCAGGGAAATGGATGGCACTAGAGCAGATTATGCTTAGTGAAGCTAGCCAATCCCTAAAAAACAAATACCAAATGTCATCTTTGATATAATGAGAGCAACTAAGAATAAAACAGGGAGGAAGAGCAGGAAGAAAAGATTAACATTAAACAGAGACATGAGGTGGGAGGGAAAGGGAGAGAAAAGGGGAATTGCATGGAAACGGAGGGAGACCCTCATTGTTATACTAAATTACATATAAGAGGTTGTAAGTGGAATAGGAAAATAAACAAGGTGAGAAATGAATTACAGTATAGGGGGTAGAGAGAGAAGATGGGAGGGGAGGGGAGGGGGGATAGTAGAGGATAGGAAAGGTAGCAGAATACAACAGTTACTATTATGGTATTATGTAAAAATGTGGATGTGTAACCCATGTGATTCTGCAATCTGTACTTGGGGTAAAAAAGGGAGTTCATAACTCACTTGAAGCTAATGTATGCTAATGTATGAAATATGATATATCAAGAGCTTTGTAGGGTTTTGAACAACCAATAAAAAAATAAAAAAAAAAATAAAAAAAAGAATGCCATTGGCATTTTGATGGGAATTGATCAACTTCCTTGTATCTGTAGAACCCATTAGATAGTATGGACATTTCAGCTATAGTAATTCTTTCAACTAGTAAACATGGGAGAACATTCCTTTTTTTTTTTTTTTTTCTAGTCATCTTCATTTTCTTTCATCAGAGTTTTGTAATTTCATTTTAGGGGCCTTAATTGCTAAGTTTATTTCTGTGTATCTTATTTATTTATTTTTTGTGGCTATTGTGAAAGGGATTGCTTTCTTGATTTCTTTTTTATTAAATTTGTTATTGGTGTATAGAAAAATCACTGATGTTTGTATATTGGTGTTGTGCCCTGCTTGTGTACTGTTGTGGTTTGATTTGAGGTGTCCCCCCGAGGCTCATGTTTGAGACAATGCAAGAAGTTCAGAAGGGAAATGATTGAGTTGCAAGAGCCTTAACCCAATCAGTGAATCAATCATCTGATGGGATTAATTGAGTGGTGACTGAAGGCAGGTGGGATGTGGCTGAAGAAGGTGGAGCATTTGGGGCGTGGCTTTGGTGTATATATTTATTTCTTGCTAGTGGAATCTCTCTCTCTCTCCTTTCTGATCATCATGTGAGCCCTTTCTCTCTGCCACCCTATTCTGCCATGATGTCTTGCCTTATCTTGAGCCCTGAGGAATAGAGCTTCCTGTCTATGGACTGAGACCTCGGAAACGATGATCCCTCAAATAAACTTTCCCTCTTCTACAGTTGTTCTGTCTTTTAATCACAGCAGTGAAAAAGCTGATTAAAACATGTACTGAATTCATTTATTAGGGTTAGTAACCTTTTTGGTAGAGTCTTTAGGTTTTTCTCTATAGAGAATCATATCATTTACAAATAGGAATAAATTCTCTTCCTCCTTTCCTATTTATGTGCTTTTTATTTTCTGATTGCTCTGGCTAAAGTTTCTAGTTTTATATTGAATCAAGAGCAGGAACAGTAGACTTTCTTGTTTTGTTCCTTATGGGAAGTGCTTTCAGTTTTTTTTTCCCATTTAGTATGATGGTGACCATAATTTTATCATATATCATCTTTATGATATCGAAATATGATGCTTATATACCTAATTTGTTCATGGCTTTTACTAGGTGGGAATGTTGAAACTTATCAGATGCTTGTTCTACATCCATGGAAATGGTCATGTGATTTTTATACTTGATTCATATATGTCATGTACTGTGCTTATTGATGTGTGTCTATTAGATCATCCTTGCATCCCTGGACTGAAACCAACTTGATCATTATCTATGATCTTTATGATGTGCTACTGATTTCATTTGTAAGTATTTGGTTGAATATTTTTATAGCTGTATTCACGAGGGATATTGTTCCATACTTTTCTTATTTTGTTGTATCTATGTCAGATTTTGGTAGCAGGGTAACCATTCGGTCCATAGAATGAGTTTGGAAGGGTTCCCTCCCTTCATTTCTGTGAAATAATTTGAAAAGCTCTTTCTCTCTCCTGTTACATCTGATGGTGTTTGTTTTATAAAATTATATGCTCCATTATTAGATGCATATAAATTTATAGTCATTGTATCTTCTGGATGAATTGATCCCATGATCAGTATTCCGTGACCTTCTTTGTCTCTTCCCACTCTTTTTGTCTTGAAGTCTATTAAATAAAGTTACCCCTGCTTATTTTCAGATTGTGTTTTCTTGGAATAACATTTTCCATCCTTTCACTTTAGTCCGTGTGCATCCTTACTTGTGATGTGGGTTTCTTGTAGGCAGCATATTGTTGGGTATTGCTTTTTATTCCATTCACCAATTCTGTATCTTTTAACTGGACAATTAAAATCATTTCCATTCATAGTTATTAATGAAAGGTATGAACTTGTTTTTGTCATTTTGTTGACTTTTTTTTTCTCCTTGTTTTGAATGTTTTGTTGTTTTTTTTTTTTTTTTTTTTTTTTTGTTCAATTCATTGTCTCTCTTTCATCTTTGGGTTTTATAACTTATTATATTGACAAAGTTTGATTCTTCTCCAGTTCTCTTCTCTCCAAGTTCATCTACTCTCCAAGTGGGATTTGTGCTTTTGTTTACTATCATGATTACCTTCCTTCCACTTCTGAGTGTAGGATTGTCTTAAGCATATTTGGAAGACTGACTTGCCCTCCATCACTTTCTTGGAAAATCTCTATTTCTTCTTTAATTCTGAAGGTTAGCCTTGCTGATTATAATAGTCTTGGTTAGCAGTTACTTTCTTTCAGGAATTGAAATATATAGTTCCATACCCTCCTGGCCTATAGGACTTCTGCTGAGAAATCTGTTGTTAGCTTAATGGGTTTGCTCTTAATGATGTTGTGACTTGACACTTTTCTCTGGAAAAATTTTAAATTATTTCTTTCTACTCTACTTTTGACAGTTTAACTATGTTGTGGTGAGGATCTTTTCTGATTATGTCAATTTGGGGTCTGAAGTTCTCCTGTTCCTAGATATCTGTTTTCTCCATGATTAGAGAAGTTTTCTCCTATTATTTCATTGGATAAGTTTTCAATGCTCTTAACTTTTATTTCTTCCCCCTCAGGTATGCTAATAATGTAGATCTTTGATCTTTTGCCTCTCAAATGTCTTCTATGCTTTTTAAAAATTCTTTCCTATTTCCTTTATTTGTGTTGGACTATTTCAAAAGAGATAGCTATAAAGTCGGATATTCTTTCTTCCACTTGATGTAGTCTGTTATTGAGGTTTTCAACTGAATTTTTTTATACTACTTATAGTATATCCCTAAGGTTTAAATATTATCCCTAAGGTTTCTGATTGGATCTTTTTTCAGGATCTCTGTTTATAGACTTTCTCATTCAAATCCTGAATTGTCTTCCTAATTTTATTTACCTATGAATCCACATTCTCTTTAATCTCTTAGAAGTTTAAAAATTCTGGGTTTTTAAAACATTTCTTGTGTTTCTATGTGAGATTTGTATATAAGATAAAATAGATATCTCTACCACTTTTTGGAAAATGGCCTTCTTAATTACTGGCTTTCTCCTTAAGATGTGTCTTGGGGTATCAATTTGTTATGCAATATTGAGTTAATTTCTAGCTAGGTACCATATTGTAATCTTCCTGTAGCTTCTTCGGCTATGATTACAGAATTTGGGTATAGCACATATTGTATGACAGAGAGACTCACTTTCTCTGCAGGTCACAGAAGGATAGGGACTCTAGTAGTTTAGGCAGAAATGGTATAGACAGCAAAGAGTGTACAGGTACACCTAGTGTGGTTACTCCTACAATGGAAGTGGTGACCACATCCCAATGGGAGGATGTGGGTTTTCTCAGGCATTGTTGATTTTGACTTTGTTACTTGAATGGGTCTGTCAAATTGGCTGCTACAATAGTTGTGAGGGGCCAGAAGCACTTGTCCTCCTGTTAGATACTGGCACAAGTCCAAGCACTTCATGGGGAAAGGCAGGAGTGGGAAATAACGGTATTCAATCTGTGTCTCTCACTTTAGTTTTGTCATCAGTGCCTGATCAGACAAGGTTCAGGGGTGACTGGTGCATAGGTACAGAGACTGTAAAAGTTGTGTTATTCCTCTCTGCCGCTACTTGGGCATTCTTTCCCAGGACCAGCACCTCAGACTCACCCTAGATATGCACAACTGGGGATGGCAAACAGCCAGGAAGTTCTCCTCTCCTCCACTATTTCAGTTGTAGTGCCCACTAGGGATACAGTGGTAGTAATGGTTGCTGGAGCCAGGCAGAATTCCTCTCCCCTGAGTGGCTCACAGGTGTGTGTGAGAGAAGAACTCACTCATGACTGGACAGTTTCTCTCCAGACCTTCTTGTGGTGTGGGCTTAGGGATGGACATTGCTTAAAACTGCCCAGCAGTTTTAAGGCAGGGAAGCAGTGGATAGTTCTTTCTACATCTTATTAGCAACAGGCACCCTGCATGGCACTGGGAGAGGGAGTGGCACAGGCAACTGCCCTCAGTCCTAGCATCCAGCCAAAACCACACATAATTAACTATGTCTCTGGTCTCAGATGTCAAACTCCCTAATCCCTGGTTGTTATGAGGGGCACATGCCTTCCCCTGCATTGAAGCACCCATTCCACCCTAGACAGCACTCTTGGCAGGTTTGTTTCAGAGTCACGGCTGTGAGCCAAACCCTCCCCAGAGCCAGTGCAGTGAAATGTCTGTGGGGTCTGTAAATGGTTTAGATATGAGGTGTCCCCCAGAAGCTCATGTGTGGGACAGTGCATGAAAGTTTAGTGGCAAAACAATTGTGTCATGAGAGCCTTAACCTAATCAGTGAGTTAATCCACTGATAGGGATTAACTGAGTGGTAACTATAGACAAGTAGGGTGTGGCTAGAGGAAATAGGTCACTATGGGCGTGACTTTGGGGTTTATAATTTGTTCCTGGTGAGCGGACTTCTCTCTGCTTCCTGATTGCCATGCACTGAGCTGCTTTCTTCCTCCATGATGTTCTCCCCAACCTTGGGCTGAGAGCAATGGAGTCAGCCATCTATGGACTGAATAGGTTAATGCCAAATAGACATTGCTTCCTCTAAACTTGTTCTTGTCAGGTCTTTTGATTACAGTGGCAAAAAAGCAGAATAAAACAGGGTCTCAGAGATGCTAATATTTAGGGCTTTCTCACTCCTAAACCAGTCCAAATTCCGACAATAGGTCCCCTTTCAAGATTGTTCCCAGTTACAGGTTTTGTTTGTCATAGTATTGGAAAGCTGACTAACACAGATACAATGTCTGAGAGGTGAGCAAGAGGTTATACAATATCTGAGAGGTGAGCAAGAAGTTAAGGATACTATAAGTAATAATCTTTGTGATCTTTAATGTAATGAGGTATGTTTTTGAAGATATGAAACATTGTACATAAGATACTCAGATCTATTGCATCTGGGGAAACAGCTAGAAATGTTCATTTTGATATCTGTAGATCTATTCTGTTAAGCATACATACCTACCCTGTGATCAAGTTATTCTTCAGAGGATATATCTAAGAGAGACTAAAGAGTTTGCCCACACAAAAGACATGCAAAAAATATTCATTTCCCACATAGTCACAATAGCCCCAAACTGGAAACAGCACAAATGTCCATCAGTAGGTAAATGAATAAATAATAGCAGTATATCCATACAGTGGATTATTACTAAGCAATTCAAAAGTTTAATCTCAATTTATAGTTTAATCTCAATTTATATGCTGAGTAAAGAAAACAGAAAACTTAGTGATAATTTCACTTACATCAAATTCTTTAAAATCCAACTGGGCATAGTGTGCATATTTATAATCCCAGTGGTTTGAGAGACTGAGGCAGGAGGTTTACAAGTTCAAAGTTAGCCTCAGCAATTTAGTGAGACCCTGTCTCAAAACAACAACAACAACAACAACAAAAAAAACAGTTTGGGGATGTAGCACAGTGGTAAAGCACCTCTGGGTTAAATCCCTGGTACCAAAAAATAAAATAAAATAAAACATAAAATGCAAACTAATTTCTAGAGACACAAAGGAGGTCAGTGGTTGCCCAGAGTTGAGAAGAGGGTGATGCAAACATCCTGTAATTTCAGTTGTGATGGAGTTTTACAGGTGTGTACCTCTGTCAAATTTATTGACTTGTACTGCTTCAATTGATGCAGTTTATTTTGCACAAATTATACATCGATAAAAATTAATAAAAGAAAAAGTTCTTCAGGTGATTCTTGCAATATTCAGATAAGAGAATCTTAGAGCTATACTATGATGAACAAATTTCATTAACTTTGTTTAGAGAAAAAAAAACTGCCAATTCTTTTACATTAAATTACTGGTAATGAATTTCTTTGATGGAAACTTCAGCAGTGTATGAACTTTAGATGTAATGCTCCAAATTTCACCTGAATTCAATTGGTATCAAGCATATATTACAAAGCTGAAGAAAAACGGGTTCCATGAAAGTATCCTGACAGCAAGGATCTCATACAATATCAATAAAATAACACATTTTTCTTTCTAAAATAGGGTTTCTTTTGATCTCATTCACATTTGGACAGAAACTTTAATAAACAGAAAAGACGGTAGTTTGGCTATTTTTCAGGTATTTTATCATAAGGAATTTAATCAGTATGAATATGAAATACACATTTTAATATTCAGTTGACCAGTTCTTGCTTTGATGCAATTGCACCTCTGTAATGTATTTTTCATAGCTCATATAATTGGTGTTAATAGGGTATGTTATTAAGTTTAACTGTGAGAAAAATAGTTTGCTGAAAACTGATTTCTTCTGCATACTTACAAATTCAGCAGTCAGAAAAAAATTGGAGAAATATAATTAAGGATTGCAAAATCAATTTGACACTCACTTAAAATGTGTTGAGTGGAGGCAGCAAGCAGCAGCTTACATCTGATGCCGTGCTCTCCTTGTTTACTTCATAAAATTGTGCAAATTAAAACTTTAATATCCAGAGCTGTTAATGCCTCATTAAAAACTTTCAGCAAATATCCTATTTTGAGTTTTTTTTCTCCCATATATCTAATATGCAACATTATCTCTGTTATGTGGACCTTTATATGGCAATACATTTAGGAATATTAAGCCAAATTAGAGAGATGAAATGAAAAAAACTTTTAAAATATCACATCTCAGGAAGAGACACTGGCAGTGTCTGAGAATTGTTTTCCATGCAATAAATTCCCTATTTTCTTTTTGACTCTTGGTGGTGGTGTTAGTGTCTGATATACACTGGACCTTCTCTTGGATTAGGAATATGCAGCTGGATTCAGAAGACTTGTTCCTTGTTCTGATAGACTTTGTGGGATAGAATCCATGACTATTTGGCTGCTCCTAACCATTATTCTGCACTGCTGTTTTGAACAGAAAAACAGCCTACAACAAAATAGTATACAATAGCCAAAAACAAGCAGTCAACAAAAACAATTTTAAAAATCCTCAAACATTAGAATTTAAAGGAAAAAAAAGGGGGGAGTTGTAGACGTGGATTTGGTGGTGGTTTCAGACATGCTTTATGTTATAAAGCCTAGGACTGGTCCTTCTTATAGTGCTGACCCTGCTTCTGCCAAGGAAGAAGTACTGTGTGATATCCTCCTGCCTCAGCCTCCAAAGTCACTGGGATTATGGTTGTATACCACCATTCCCAGCTTGATAAAACTATTTTTAAAATATATGTATTTTATAATGTTTAGGTCCTTCCCCAAATTTCTAGCACTATATAAATTTCCAATGCATATTCATTTGCTAAATAATTATAATTTCTGGGAGTTTATTTTCAAAAGATATGCATTTATTTTAGCCAAAAATATTCTTAAAATTTTGCTTAAATATGTTTTTGTTAGTTTGTCTCTGTATGTTTTCAATGAAAACTTATACTAAAGGTATGTTTTCTAAGTAGTAAAAATATCTCCATTTCAGGATGCAGAATATGTGCTGGGATAGTTAAAATTCTAGGAGAATACTTTGCTCTTTTCTTGATCAGGTCTTCATTCTCCAAAGGGCTCTATTTAAACTATAGGTCATTTCTCATTGGAATAGCTAGGGGAGATTAGCTGCATTGTTACTGATGCTCCTGATATTTTCTTACTATGAAACATTGTAGCAACAGATTCTTAGCCAATCTGATAAGATAAAATGTTCATAATACTTATAGGATAAAAGGGTATCATCACTACTTTAAGGTCCTTTAAATCCAATCTTCTGATCTGCATGAGATTGCATTTTTTTGCTCTCATTTGCTCATTTCCCCAAAGGAAGTCCTGATGTGGCTACTGGTCCTGTCTTGTATTTTGACAGTCCAACAGCAGGTTGGATTTTTTTTTTCTTTTCCTGATCAGCAGATACAATAGAAGATCAAGCTTCCTGGTTTGTAGACACTGACCTTGCCAAATCATTTCCTATTTTCTCTAGATTTGGCCCTGGAAAATCAAATATTAAGCAAGTTTGACAGTCCAGCTAAACTCCATAAGGTGATTTATCACATTATATACAGTAATTGATTTTAAGTTAATTGGTCATTAGTTTCATGGTTCATATTTCTGGTTGTCTGGTGGATTTCCAGAAACTTTCATGTGAAACAGAGAGCTATAGTATGTAAATAAAATTCAGCAAAACCTCCCTTTCATTCCAAGTACTTGCTTTTTTTTTTTTCCTTCCTATACCAGGCATGGAACCCAGGACTGAGTCACATCTGAAGCCCTTGTTTTTGTTGTTGTTGTTTCGATTATTTTTGTTTTGTTTTTTTAAACATAGGGTATCAGTAATTTGCTTAGGGGGTGCTAAATTGCTGAGGCTGCCTTTGAACTTATGATCCTTTTGCCTAAGCCATCTGAGCTGCTGGGATTACAGGTGTGCACCACCATGCCAGGCTCCAAGTACTTACTTTTAAAAAGCTAATATCACTGGGTTTTTAAGTCATAGAATCAAACATGGTTTTACATTTTTCAGTACATTTCAATCAAAACAGAAGGATCACATATATTTTTTGTTATATTAAAATAAATTTACCCAGGTGTGGTGGTACCTGCCTATTATGCCAGCTACTCAGGACACATAGGAAGAAGGATCACAAGTTCAAAGCCAGCCTCAGCAATTTAGCAAGGCTCTAAGTAACTTAGAGAGGCCCTGTCTTAAACTTTAAAAAGGCTAGGAATGCAGCTCATTGGTTAAGCACCTCTGGGTTCAATTCTCTACAACAAAATAAAATTTTAAAAACACCATTTGTAGGTACAAATAATATTCATTGATCCCCTTCATTTTTATTAAGTACCCAATGTTTAAAAACACCACCCTAGGCACTGTGACTAAAAGAAAGAAAGTTAGTTAATTTTACTAATTCTTGTCCTGAGAAGCTTTAATTTATACTAGTTAACATCTGAGAAAGTCAATGGTGTGATGCTGTTAAAAGACAGAAAGGAAAATAAAAGGCAACTGCTACCCTGTGTTGTATTAGCAGAATTGTCAAGGATAAAATAAATAAAGCAATTATTGGACTCTGCTTAGCAATCCTCAGCCCTTGATAGAATTACCATGTTCCATTTGGGAAGACGCACTTTTTAAAACATAGACAAATTTGGCAGAGGTTTCAAAAGAAAGCAACAAAAAATGATGAAAGGCCTTGAAAATGAGGCCTGTAAGAAAAGGCTGGGAGACCAGAGGATGTTCAATCTTGAGGAAAGAACACAGAGGGGACACATGATAACTGTTTACGGATGCATAAAGAGGTATTATGGAGAGAAGAGGGACCCATTTTTCTCATTAGTCAACAAAGACACTTCAAGAAGTAATGGGTTTAAAACACGTGGGAGGAAATTCAGGTAAAATATTAGATTAAATTAGGTAAAATTTAAATATTTAAAATTTTATGATTGCAAGCATAATCACACCATGGAGAGGAAATCGAGTTAGAATTGGCACAGGAATGTAAAGTGAAAACAAGTCAGATCTGAACATGGGGGTGAGGGGTTGTTAATAATGGAATGAGGTTACATTTGCATAAAATGTCGTCATATTTCAAAAACCTTATATAGTTTTATTGATCTCTGAACATTCTTAAAAAATAGTGAGAGAAAATGGAATTTCAGCAAAGTTGAATATTATTGTTTTTCTCAGGACTAGGCAAGCAGGACTAGTAGCCTATTCTTCACATTTTCTGTCAGTGTTTTTCATCACATCTTGCTGCCATTTCATTTATAACCTGATTTTGATTGTGGAGTCCTATTGTTTAGTTGGTTGGGTTCTTTGTCTTGTTTGGCTTTTAAAGTGCCAAATATGTCCCATGAGTTTCCTTTTTCATATTAATTACCTAATGTGAGATTTGGGAAATATAAAACCTATAGACCAATGAGTGATTTTGTTTCCATAAAGGAGCAAGAAAAATATGATCACACTTACATCTGTTTTATCAGTACCTATTATATATCTCCTGCAATTTACAACTGTGAAATAAATTCAACCCTTTTGGCATTACCACTGCCAAACCAAGTATAGCCTCTGGAGTTAGTGCAGCCTGGTGAGACTCTGCCTTCTGCCATTACCTGGGAGGATTCACATTCCTTGTCTGTGGAAGGAAAATCATATCTTCTGGATTCTTCCAGGATTACAGTGAGGAGCTGGTGAGAACATACATGTGAAATCACTTTGACTTATTCAAAGAAATAAACGATAAGCAGTCATTTTTAGCATTAACTTTAAGTAGGGGGAAGTTTGCTTTTTTTTTTTTTTTTTTTTTTGATGTGTTCTACTTTGATAATTCTTTTCCAGATTCATTTTCAACCCTAACTCCCTATCTTTTTCCATACTCCTGAGATCAAGGACAATGTCTTTGTGCACTCATTTAAAATTTACTAGCATAAGGTAGCCATTCAGTAAATGTTCAGTGGGTCACTAAGTAAATTGAATAAATATTTTCAATGGGATTCTACCATACTTTGGATGCAGAATGTCCCTGAAAGATCCATGTGGTAGAGATATGGTCCACAGTGTGACACTTGGGAAATGGTTGAAACTTGAACAGTAGGGGCTTAGTGAAAGGTCCTTAAATCATTAGGGGCATGTACCTAAAAGGAATTGTGGGCCCTCAGCCCCTTCCTCTTCTCTTTTGCTTTCTGGTCATGATTTTAGCAGTTTTATTCTGCTGAATACTGCTGTTATTGATATGCTGCTTGCTACAGACACAGGTAATGGGGCCAATCTATTTATGGACTGGAAGCTCCAAAACTGCCAAAAAACAAACAAACAACAACAACAAAACAAACAAACAAACAAAAACTTTTCTCTTTATAAGTTAATTAGCTTTGGTATTTTCTTATAGTAGTGAAAAACCTACTAACTCAGAAAATATGTCTGAGATGTGAGCAAGAGGTTAAAAGTATAGTACATAATCTGGAGGTGCTCCTTAATGTAATGATATATATCTTTCTTCTTATTGGTACATTTTGGTTATACATAGCAATAGGATTCATGTGATAAAAAGACATGGAATATAATTTGTTCTAATTTAGTCCTCAGTATTTCCCCTTTCCCTCTCCTTCTGCCTCCCTCCCTCCCCCACCCGTTTCCTTCTTTGTACTCTACTGTCTACTAATCTTTCTGCTATACAGTTTTTTGTTTTTTAATTATTGTCTTATGAATATATATGTTGGTGAGATTTACTGTGGTATATTCATGTATGTACATAGAAAAGTGTATTTTTTAAGATATAAAGCGTTGTATGTCAGACACTCAGAGAGCCTAAGTATCTAAGGAACTCAAAGTCTTTTGGAGAATTTGTAGACCATTAAAATACTTTGTGTAAAGAGAACTCTTTTTCTCCGCAAAGGGAGTTAACTGATACCAAAATGTTACCAAGGCCCCTAGATTGGGTGCTGAAAACATCATGGAGTCTAAAATTTATTGGATTCCTTTAACCATGCACACAAATTGTTTAAAGTAATCCAGGAGGCAGGCTAGATGAAAAGACTCTCAGTATGCAGAGCTTGCTAGAGAACCAGGAATGGGGGGAGTTTTAGGGGAAATATCAGCTTCTGTAGGCTCCAGAGAGGCTCCATAGGGTGCCAGCCTTTCCCACGGAGCCCACAGTACCCCCAGCAGTGTTGCTGCAGGAAGTCTCCAGCAGGGAGGCTCCCTGGGAGCATGCAGAAGAGCTTAATGGCCCCCTGTGTAAGTCAAAAGAGTTCTAATTTTTGTTTTCTTCTGAGATTATATTGCAGGTTCAAAATGGTAAGGATCTTAATTAGAGTTGCAGGAAGTTGCATAATATACCCAATGTCTTACTTCTTCAAAACACCACAAGTAACAGATTTTGTTTGCCAAACCATGAGGCTTGGTGGAGAATGAAAACTATAATTTGAGTAAATGGGATCTCTGACCCCCTTATTCCTGCATGCCCCCTCCCACCCTTTTAAAGCTCCTTACAAAGTTCAAAATGCAAAGAAGTAAATCTCCCCAGGGTGTAATTCTGTTTCATCAGCAGGGGGAAGACATATGTTGTTACTGATGAAACCTCTGTTGTGGAAGCAGAGCCAACCCCAGGAAAAAGTGGAAGTAGGCAGCTCTGCCCTTGGCATCTCTGCAGCCCAGTATAGTGCCCCAGCTCTCTGTGCACGAATGGCCTCTGTGACTCTTCTTGGGGCTTTCCCCTAAGATCTGCTTACTCTTCCTTCTGATTCCTTGGGGGCAGTTGCCTGTGTCTCTTCAGCAAAAATGTACCTGCCCCATCCCTTTAGGCCCCTGATATGGACAGTAGACTGATCTGACAGATGTCACTTTGATAGACTGTCAACATGTTTCTGGACTTCTGTTGACCTCACCAGCCCTGTAAATTCCCCTCCTCAGAGGCCTTCTAGAGATAATTTCAGAATTCGAAACATGAGGTCAGCTTGTGGTTGGGTTCTGTGAGAGAACTACTGGACTAGCTGACCCTATTATGGCAACACTCACAGGTCCCATCACAGGTGAAAATTTATTTATTTTTATTGCAACAAATATTTGTTGAAGAACAATGGAAGTGTGAGGCACTATGTTAAAACATAAAGGAGCCTTACCAAAACAAAAGCACAATCCATGGCATTAAGAATTCTAGGAGGTACAGTATCCCATTTAAGTGCTTGTCTTCAAAAACATTTATTGAGCATTTTCTTTGTGTCAAGCACCATGTATGGTACTGAAGAGCCTAATTAGCAAAGTATCTCTGTGGGAGCCACATTCTAGTGAGGCTCAGCAAAAGAGATGAAAAACCATGCTAGTTTTTTTTTTTTTTAATTTTTCCACTAAAATAAAATTTCTATTTTCCTATAAACTGTTATAAAATTATTCATCTTTGAACCATGTATTGAGAAAGCCATATTGTCTTTGACCACATTTGATAAAATTTAGGGACAACCATACTGTTTCATTTTAAATATACTGAAAGTAGCCTTTGAAGGAGTGTTTGTGTTGAATTTTTCATAAAGTGAGTTAATTACCCTCTAATTAATTGTGTGTGTTGTGTTTACTTAAATGCTGAATTTGCTCCCCTCCATAAGGAAAATAATTCCCATATGTGCTCTGAAGATGCATGGGATAGAGGTGGAGCAGGTACACAGATATGATTGAGGAACTTTACAAGCTCCAGAAGCTGGGAGGAGTAGAGAGGGCATGACTCTCAAGCTTTTTAGGTAAGGCATGAGATTGGAAGATCAATGTTTATGTAAATGAAAACTTGGGAAAAGTACTGAACAGCAGGATCATATTATAAAAAATCTGGCTGATAGGTTTTGAACTCACTGAACTGAATCTGTTTAGAAGTACATTTTAGGAAGACAAAATAAACATCAACACCATGGTCTATTCTAATGCAGCATCTTACTTTGTCTATTTTCCAGGTGATAAAGCACTGACTGTTATTAGTGTTATCATCAAGCATATTGAGCATTCAATCTGGAAGTTAATAGCAATACACAGCCACATAGTCCTGGAACTATTAAAAAAAAAAAAAAAAAAAAAAAAAGGAAGATTTTTTTTTTTTTTTTCCCTACAGAAGGGAAGAAAAATTCAACACCTTGAGTTAGCTGAGACTCAAGGGTCCATTATAACTTCAAGATTTTTAACAGCCTCTTCCTAGGGCATGGGAGATGAATTTTGCTCCAAAGTGGTGACATGGGCAAATGTAAACCCTTGGGAGCAATTTCAAGCAAGTTGAGAGTCCATTCTAAACAAAAATGGACAGAATGTGGAAGATGGAATTCCCACACTTGCTTCCTGACCTTGGCTGAATTCCTCAGCAGTTGGCAACTAAAGCAAATATGAAGCTGAGAAGATGAAAGAATAAAGAGGGGTAGGAATGATCAGAATTAGAAGAATGTAAATAGATAATGAGACAGTGATGGGAATGGTGCTACAGATAAAGGTGAACATGCTTTGTTGGGAAGGTGGTGGAGGTGGACATGGAGCTTTAGGTTTGGTATAGCAAGAGGAAAACCATATTTAAAAGTTTATTTATATTCAATTTTAACTAAGAAAATTCATCTGCTATTTGGTTTCCTGGCTGTTTTATCCTTTGTCACTCAAACCTAGAGTGACTTCCTGAAATCTTTCTAAGTTTTGACTACATGTGCCCATTCCTTTCACTAAAGAAGGCTATTCTGCCCTGAATGAGAAGCACAGAGAAAATAGGTGATATAATCTACATGTTATTGCTAGAACAGAGTCAAATAAAAATTAAAAGTCCATCAAGTGATCAGATAGAAAGTCAGTAAAAAGGTCAATAAAAAGCCCAGACGAGCCAAAAGAGAGGACTTGGTATGCTGGAAAATGCCAGGAAAAATAAAAAGAAAAAAAAAAGGAAAAGAAAACCACTGTAGCAAGATCTTCTGCCTGTGTCCTCAGGGAAGTGTGTGCTAAAATTAATTGAAGCTCATCACCCATGAAAAAGGGCTGTAGTTGAAGCCATAGCTGCACCTACTACATAACAATAGTGCTTCTTAGGACCAAGATAAGAGACTTTAATTTTTACAAGCTGTTTAACATACTGTGCCAAACTTTTTCTTTCTTTCTTGTTTTTTTTTTTTTTTTTGCCTTTATTCAATTGAATGTTGTGTTTTTGAGCAATATGAAGTGTCATCTGGCACATTTGAACAACTGTTTGTTAAGAGGTCTACAATTTGTTAGTCACTATCCTAAAAACCAGCATACAAAGTTGAGTGAAATGTCCTTCCTATTTTCAAAACTCATAATCTGGTAGCAACATGGGATTGATTTTTACATGTTTCATACAAAACAAACTGATTCTAAAACAATCATATTCTCTGTACATATCATAAAAAGCATTTTAGCAAATTATTTCATGGAAACTAGAATAAACTCATAAAGATTTTATAGATACTTCTTTAGTATCTATATATTCAAAATATGTTATCTTTGATAGAAACCAACTATATTAGCAACACATATTCACGTTGAAAACTTTATCAATAAAGATTATTCTAGTAAATGATCTAGTATAATTTGATTCTAGAAACATTTTTATCTAAGACTGAAATGCTATAAGTAAAATGAATAGAGCAAAATAATCATGTATTATTTCACTTTGTATTAGCGGTCTGACCCTGTCACATCTTTAAATGGCCATAATTTTGCAGTTCAAAGGAACATATTTTACATATCAACAAGAAGCTTTGAGAGAATTGGGTCACCAATTTTAAATCAAAGTGTGGGGTGTGAGGTGCATCTTTCAATCAGTCTTTACTCATGATAGTTCTCCTGTATCTTTTTTTCCACATTCCTCAATTCCGCCTATAGATATGGGAGTCCTAACCAAAATAAATAGTCTGACAATTTCTCTCTGGCATGCCTCTTCATTGAGAAATATTTTATTTTTTTGAACTTTATGCTATATATGCATGTATGTGATAGATATGTGCATATATTTCAAAGTTTTCCACTTTTGAAATTTAAAAATAATTTATTGTGCAGCATGTGCTGTACTTTATGGCATTGATGACAGTACTTGACACAGTTTTTATTCTTATAATTGTTAAATACCAGGTTGCTAGGTCCACCATAACAAATCACCACAAATTGGGTGGCTTAACAATATAAAATTGCTATCTTATAGTTCTAGAGGCTACATGTCAAAGATCAGGCTGTCTGTGGTGTTGGTTCCTTCTGAGGGCTCTCAGGGAGAATCTATTCCAGGTCCTCCCTTAGGTCTTGGTGGTTTGCTTACAGCCTTGGTGTTCTTTGACTTCTGTTGCATCACTCTGACCCCTGCCTTTATTTTCACATGATGTTTTCTCCATGTGAGTGTCTGTCTCTTCACATGGCATTCTTTATAATAACACCAGGGCCCACTGCAGTTCAGGCCAATCTCATTTAAACTAGTTATATCTGCAAGAAGCCTGTTTACAAATGAGGTTGTATTTTTTAGTATTAAGAGAACTTCAACTTATGTATGGGGGGTGGGGCAGTGCAACAATTATTCTGCATAACTGATAGGAAAGTAAATAACTATTTTGATTCAGGAAAAGATAACCAACCTATCAAGGAGAAGAGTAAAGTATTCTCCAAGTAACTCTTTACATTTAATTTAGTAGAAAATGATGATATTTGCAAATAAACCATTGCACAGTATAGAAACCAATGCAATTGGAAGGCACATTAAAAAGCTCTAATAACTATCACTTAATGAAAGATACTGTGTTTTTTTTTCTGAAATTCATCCTGAAAATGCAATGTAACTAGTTGGACAATTGATTTTAGTGTGAGGTCTTTTGTACTTATAGATATGACATAACCTTCTTCTTTTAAGTTTCTCTGAGAATATTTGGGTTCGGACATGAGTAGCATGGAGACAATAGCTTCATTATCAACTCCAGCTGATTTTAGTACATTTCCAGTGACAACCACAGTTCACCAACTCAAGCTATTGTTCATTCTCCTATGTGGCTTTATGAGGGTATTAATATGCAAGAGGGTTCCTTGATATTAATCAAAGCTACACAATTGTCTTCCCAGCTATTACAATATGATAAAGTAATAACATAAAACACATAGCATGATAGGCTTCATGTGTATTTTTTTATGAATATACTAAAGACTAATCATTAATGGAAGGCTTGACAGAAACTCATTGTTCAATACACAAAAAAAAATCAATTTTGAACTATAAATGCAGAATCCAGCAAGCAAAAATTGTAATCATTTGTTTTATTTTTTCTGCTATTCATGGTTGCTTATATTGATAAGGCTTAGCATATTAAGATGCATGTATGATTTAATCTTTCTTAAAAAAATCGATGACTATATCATTGAGTATATGCCAACAATGTGCAGTTGTTTTCATGTGTATATTTTCCCAGTGGAAAAGAGACATTGAGAGTAGTCATTTTCTTATTTGGTTTATTATTCTAACTGTATAATCTGGAAGTTATAGTTAATAATCATAAATGCCTCCCTCTAGCTCTAACATCTATGCTTTTTGTTGTTTGTGAGAACAGGTGATTGGCTAGTTAGTCTGAGTTTAATGTAATTGAGATTGGAAATCACAGAAAGAGTAAAATCAAATGTGAATTGGTAAAAGGGTTGAGTTCGTATGGCAGCTCATCTCTGGACATAGACTACTCTCTTGACCTTTGAAATCTTATGCTTATACCTGGACAATGTAGTAAGTTGCTTACTTCACTTTTAATTCTCTTTTCGAATGTATGAGATAGGTTCAGGGAAGAAGAGTAAGGCTGAAAGTCATATAGGTAGTTCTCTAAAGAGGTGGAATTCAAATATATAAATATCTCAGGCTGCAAGACATATTGACAGAAGATTGCCTCTGCTACATGATTGCAGCAGAGGTATGTAGTTGCTATCCTTCTCTTCTCAGTACTTTAGCTCTTTCTTCGAATGAGTTATATCTATCCTGATGGTTAGATTGTGACCTCTTACTTTGAGAATGCCACTGTTGCTATCTAGAAAATCACACTCAAACTATATTGTTTTTAAACAAACAGTTAAAGTTTTATGTGTTTGTGCTCCTTCCCTATGGGTCTCGCTCTTAAACTCATGTTAGCATCTCTATCTTCCATCCATTCTTAACAACTGTATTTTAGGATTCTTATAGGCACAGTGTCTGTTTAATCATAATTAAGTCAAGCAGGGGTTTATGGATATGTTTGGCTACTTATGAAGGCAATAATAACTATTTTATGAACAAAATGTCTTCTTTTTGTAATGTGTGTGGCATTTAATTTCATTCCACTATGACAAAAGAAGTGTAGTATGGGGGAGAATTTTATCTAGTTATGTTTTCTTTCTTTCAAAGGTAAGTTTTAAGTCACTTTGACAAAATTGGTTTCATAAGAGCCCACATTCACTATATAAGCTTTAAATACCAATTTCCATGATTTTTAAAATCATATTAATTCAGTTATTCAATGAGAATTTGTTTTCTTTTCTATTTCCTTAAAATAATATCTGTTGCCCTGTTCTGGTAACCAGAACATTGCTGTTTTTTCCATAGTAATTAATTAATATTGTTTCCTAATGTATTTTTAATTTCCATTTTTCATTGTCTATTAGAAATATTATTAAAAGTTTCTGTGAATTTATTCTTTCATCAACCTATATACATCTCTTCATTTTAAAATAAAATATGGGAGGAATTTTCATAAATTTTATGTTTTTTATTCTTTCCTTTGGGTTAGAAATTAAACTTTGAATTTATTCATACTTTAGATAGGATGTTATAATTTGATAATCAAGAGTTGTTTTTACAAAGCACAGAGAACAATTTTTGTCTTTAATTATATTTTTTCAATATTTCCAAGTCAAAACAACTCTGCATTAGTGTTCACTGGCAAGACAGAAAAACACAACACAGAGCAGATATCCTACAAGCAACATGATAGATCCAATCATCTGATTCATTACAATACAAATATTGTAATCAATCATAATATTCAGTGTTCTATAAATCCACAATTCTGTGAAAGGAATATGGAAAAAAAGAAATTAAGCTATCAGTGAGCTTACTGAAAAAGGAAAAGAGATTTCCTGATTATCATCATTCAGAATTAGTCAGACATATACATGGTAATCATTCATATTTTAAGCAATAAAATGAAAATCAAAACAAAGCCCTGAAAAGAATAGCCTTTTATTTTTATTTTCTCTAAGATATAAAAAAACAAATAGACTTAGGTGCTAATTTAATTCCCATTAAGTTAAGGACATAATAGGTTTCTAGAGGATTAAACAGGAAATGAACACAACCTCATGTTTCCATGCTGGGCTCAATGCTTTCTCCTCCCTCCGCTTCTTATTTCTCAGCACAGAGAACTGACCATCTGTCATCAATGACAGTGAGAGAGCCCTGTACTTATACTCTGGTGTCCTGAGTCTTAATATGCACTTAATACAGCTTCTCCTTCTGGAGTTCTGCCATGAACACCATCCCTGATGACTTCTACCTCTGTCATTTGGTGTAAATTCACCCAGTTCAGCTATCCTTATAGGTAGATAGAATTTGAGACTTCTCTGTTGGATATGATTTGAGAGGGTCATAGAGTTGATCATGTTGACACAAACCACTCTGTAGAGTATGGGGTCCTTCCCAAACCTCTGTTCCATAGAAGATTGATCCAAATGCAAAATGAATTTAGTGCTAAATAAATTTAGAAATATTGTGTTAAGTTAGGCAGATTTTTATTGTGTTTATTATCTTTCTTGTTACTGTTGTTGCCTGATTTCTGGGATATTTTACATGTAAGTAAATATTCATGGTGAATTTTAAAAATAAAGGGGCATTGGGACTGGGGATGTGGCTCAAGCGGTAGCGTGCTCGCCTGGTGTGCGTGCGGCCCGGGTTTGATCCTCAGCACCACATACAAACAAAGATGTTGTGTCCGCTGAGAACTAAAAAATAAATATTAAAAAATTCTCTCTCTCTCTCTCTCTCTCTCTCTCTCTTTAAAAAAAAATAACAAAAAAAAATAAAGGAGCATTTGCTAAGCTTCTTTGACCTTAGAAGTCTCTTTCACCCTTTCCCACCCCACATTGCACTTATTTTAATATTGTTCTCAGCAGAGCTTCACGTATCAACATTTTGGGAATTTGAGGATGAAGATATGCTTTTCCTATTAAAAATGAATTCTTATCCCACCGGGAGAGAAAACACATTAAGCTTTTATCAGTCTTTAACATTTTAACATGGATTAGCCATTCTGTTCTTCCTGGATTAAAAGCAGTGGTGAGCAGGCTTTCACTTTATATGGGAGAGGAAATGATGATCTAAAGTACCCTATGTCTCCAAGGAGATAATTTCCAGGTGGAATACCATCACCAGCACTCCAGGCCTAGCAGAGGACAACTTCATGTCATGTGATCTTATAGCAAGGCCACTGAAACTAATTATATATAGAAAGTTAGTTTGCCTCAGTTTCTTCAGCCAATAGAAGAAATTTACTAGGTAATGTCTATTATCTCATTTTTAATTCTAACCATACAGTGAATCTCTTTACATTTATGGCCAAGGGTGATGGGGGAAAAAAATGCTACAAGGGGGATTGAGACCACAAATCGAAACAGGCAAGATGGAGATGAGGGTAGCCTTTGATTTGCCAAGGGCTGGAGCCAGGTTCATATCCCAAAGCAAGGCAATTTCACAAAAAGCTATGGAGAAGTCATTTGATACTCAGTACTATAAAGGCTATGCCTATTTGTAAAATAGATACAAAATATGCATGACATGTTCTTGGCCTTCAGTGAAAAAAAAAATAGATGAGTATCTGTAAGCCAGCAAAATACCCTAAGCATGAGTGAGTATAAAATACTTATTTCTTCTTTTCATTCAAAAGGAAGACTTCCCAGGACAAGGGTCTAGACAGGCAAATAAGATAACACTTCTTATTCTTAAAGTTTAGGAAAAGAGATAAAAAGTAACATATAAGAGCAGAAAAAGATAAGTGCCATGTCAAAGGAATGAAAGAGAGTACATACAGTGATTATGGATGTGGATTCTGTGAGAACCTACCAGATTTCTGGGTTGAGCTCTATGAATTTAAATCCCAACTCTGCCACAGTACTGTTTGTGATGTATGTTCTACCATGTGTGGAATGGTGGTAGAGGTGGTAATGGCTGTGCCTATCTGAACTGTGGTGAGGACGTAAGATTTTAATTTGTGTCAGACATCAAGAAGAACACCTGACATACACTACGGATTTAAGTGCTTCTTATTATTCATTTAAAACTATACCCAATTGGAATTATTGTAAGAGCTTTACAAAGAAGGTATAAAGAGATAACCTGTGAAGAATGGGTATGTTCCTAGAGATACAAATGAATCAAGTATGATATTCTATAGAGAGGGGCAATGCTAGATAAAAGCATCATGCCAAAGAGCAAGTTTGAGGTATGACACACAGATCAGTTTATATGAAGCACTGGTTCTTAACTGCTTTCTTCACCCATTTTCATGGGGGAGATAATAGGAGAGAGTTAGGGAAAGTTCATAGTTTGCAAGTTTTTGAAAGATACTATAGAGGAGGAGATGTCTCTATCTATGTTAATTTTACATGGCACCTAGTCAGTGTTTGTTCAGGGGAGTGATATCAAAAGCATTATAACTTTAGAAGCTTAATCTCAAAATAGTACAGATTTTTTTAAGCAGTCACTTATATTAAAGTTAAAAACCAAGGACTGGAATTGATGGTGGGAAGAGATGGATTCATACCTACCCGTTATGCCTTTGGAATCAAACACTAAACCTTAGATCCTTAATCTTAAAGGAAAACATATCTCAATCACATAATAATTTAAGAAGTAAGTGAGATGAAAAAAATCTCATGTGATCCTGAGCATAGATGGATATCAATCAACTTTTAGCTATATATTATTATCTCATTAAGATGGGGAAAAATAAAAATAAAAAAATAATGACAAGGAACCAGTCATCATCTAATAAAATGTTCCTGCAGTGTCCTCATGAAAGTTGCTTCACCTGGCTCTGTTCACTGTGCTATTCAAATTCTTGGCCCTCAAAGTTATCAACTTTAAACATCCCATCTCATTTCTAGGTTAGAGTGATTTTCTCAAAAGTTTTCAGAGTCCCTGACGTTATTCATCCTGAGTTGCATCCTCTGAGTTGACAACTACAGAAAGTTTAAAAATACACTGACTTCTGAATCAGCATCTTTTGCTTAGAATATAGATAGCAAATCTGGTTGTCAGTTATTTTCCAATCATTCTTCTGACACACCGAGACTCTGTGATGGCTCCAAGAAAAGGGACAGGAGCCATGCTACAAATAAAAGCAAAATTAATAAAAGGATGCAGGGTAATTGACAGTTTTGCTATAACAACATTTAATTTGATTTTTTTTTATATTTAACTTCCATTCACTGATTTTTAGGTTATGGATGCTTTGTCTGAATCCTCCCTCTTACTTTTGGATTGTGAAATGACATATAATTTGGGTAATTTTCCAGAATCACCCTTTATTATTTTGTAAGTGGCGTGCAGCACAGATGGATATTAGCAAAGTCTCTGTAAAAATGCCAGTAGTAGAGGTGGCAACATTGTCCTGAGGGTTTTCTCATGAAACAAATCAGATAAAGAAAGGAAAGGATTGCCAAAGCTGGCCACAACAGATGAGATGGATCCAATAATCGACTTCTCAATGGAGGCATATGTATGATTCAATATACGTGACCTTTCTTTCCAACTAACTTCCAGAAATACATCCAAAGGGGTGCCCAAGGGACTAGTCTCTACTACCACTTTCTTGCCTGGGAAGGAAACAGTATTCTTCTGCATCTCAGCCATCTGAAAAGTACTTTAGAAAAAGAACTTGATATTAAAAAAAGAATTTTCATCTTAAGGCCACTAAAAATCTAGCCTAAGATTTTTCCTCCTTTTTGCCCCGACTCAGTTATTACTTTGAAATATATTGTTAGTACAGGATGTGACCTCCAGTGACTCACAGAAAGTTCAAAATAACAATTTGGACTGTTAAGAGACCTAAAGATTTGAAATATTTCTTAAGGTAAACTACTTCTCTGGAGACCTATATTCACAGCTAAGATAGTTAATATCTGCAAACTGTTGCATTCACTGCTCTGTCATGCCTTTTGTAAACACTGGCCTAGGAAGTGATAAACTTTTATGGAATTATCTTTATCAAACCTATATTAGGAATCAGAGCTTATTCCAACCAATCACATTATCGTGAATTGCATTTCCTATATGCTTGGATTATCATAATTAACAATAGCTTCTTAAATAATAACTATCCCCACACACTAGACCAATGAAATACTGCCTGCAGTGAAGGCTTTCGACTGTAAGTAAAACTATCAAATTTAGTGAGATGATCATGGATCATGCGCAGTTTTAGTGTTACATAGAATTTTTTTTTTCAGCAGAAATAGGTAAGTCTGCTTTTGTGGGCTTACTAGAAGCAAATTACTTTTATTTCTGTTAGATGTACTCTCTTCTGGCTTCAATTTCCTTTGACAGAAATTGGGGTAACATGGTTATTTGGAGGATTCCTGATTGAATGCATAATGGCTGACACAAAGTGATCCTTCAACAGCTCTTAGTTGAGGGGGAAAAAAGAGTTGAGTCTCCAAGAATTAGCAGGACTATTAAAGGAAGTCTTCTAATATATATAAATCCTTAGACCGAATTTCTATTTCAGCTAGGGGAGAAAGGCATCAAAACACATTTTTCACATTTTTTGAAATGTAAATTTCTAAAGTTGCAAAAATTAACCTAACACATCATATGCTCTTTGATTCAGTTAAATTGGCAGCTGTCTTGCAGTGATGAAAGACCTCGGCCATTCTTAGATGATGTCTACAAGATGCCAAATAGCTAATTGAATGAAGTCCTCGTGGAAGAGATCAGCTACTCCCACTCCTAATTCCCCAGATGAGGAAATGGAGGCCAGGAAATCTGTAGTGATTTATTTACATCAAGAGCAAAGTCTCTCCTGGGAGTCAGAACTTCCAGCACAGTGATTTTGCCATCATATCTCTTTGTCCTGAAATTTGGTTTCTCATAGCTATAGTATAAAGAAAGTAGCATCACTCAAAACAGTAATAAATAACTGATGAGATAGCAATGTGTATTCAGAGGCTACTTTTACTGCAAATCAGACTATTTGCAGTATGGTCGAAAACTATGGTATTGGGTGAAAATTCCATTGAATAATCAAGTTGAATATTTGGAGTTTATCTACCAAAATGGGTACAGTACCCAATGTAGCGTTCCTCTTCATTTTGCTCTTTAGAATTTCCCTAATTTTCTCCCAGCATGTATCTGATTTTCTCTTACTCTAGAGAAAAATTAAAGATTTTATTTCTGGAACATAGAAGATTCAAAAATTATAGCAACAAGGGAAGCGAAAAGGGAAAGGGAGCTGATAGGGGCTTTGCTGACAGAAGAGGGAGGCTCAGTGCTGCTCAAGGATTAGATGATGTTTAATGGCCTCTCTTACTAATGAATCTATGAGGGTTTCTAAAATCATTTGCTTAAATAAAAGCAATTCAATGACAACAAGGGAAGAAACAGGAACCATTAAAAACATAGATATCCTGATTCTTATATTCCTAGGGCCATTTTGATATTCAGGTTTAAGATCTCAAGATTTCATTCTCATTCAAGACAGTCTAAAATTGTTAGTTTGATGTGAGTTTATTGAATCACAGACAGCTTAAAGCATAGCCACCATACTCTAGGAAACAAGGAGATGTGTCCTATGTGTTATAAAATTTTCATTGAAGTCATTATAATTTTGTTTTTAAAAGAATATTGTTTTGCTAACTAAAAACATATGCAGGCAGCCTATTTTATCACCTAATGACGCTAGATAAATGAGGTGTCGCTGTCCATGGTCTTGGAGCAGACACATGAAAAAACCCTCTCTACACTGGTAGCCCTTAATTACACTGCGTTTTTGGTGTGTGTCCCTTCAGGAGAAGGTCACCATGTCAACAATAATTAGGGGAAATGGCATTGTGGACATTACTGGGTGAGATGTGGTATATTTCTTACTTTCAATTATTGCTTCCTTGTTTGATTCATTAGCATTTGGCAGATTTGTTGCTGAGTTTGTTGTTCTGATTTAAAACTTGGTGTAAGGTTGAATCTGTTCTTATCTTGATCTTATATTTCTGTCATGACTTGCATTTCTTGCTGAGTTCCTGACTTGAATGGCTCTATTTTCTTTATTTTTTATCTCTCTTTCTTTCTCTCTCTCTCTCTCTTCTTTTTTTTTTCTTTTTTCTTTTTTTTTTGCTGAGCTTTTGCTTTGTCTTGTTGTATTTCTCGATGGAGATGATTCCCCCTTTTCCTTTTTGTTATATGTCTGCTTTGGCTATTGTATTTCTCTGGCCCATTCATACATATATATATTCTCCTGTTCACTATATGTGGCATCTGATCAATACACTTCCTTTTTCGCTACAGGTTTCCAACTTATTGTGTTTTCTGTCAGCTTTGATACTGCCTGAGAAGGGTTTCTGTGCTTTGGCTAATGTGCTGTTGTCTAAATTTGCAGTGTTTCAGCTCATTACACTGACTTTAATTTTGATGTATTTGTATTTTATCCAGTTCAAGTCATGTTTCTTTCCTCTATCAATTTAATTACTTTCTGCCTGGCAACATTGTGTTTATACAATTGCTGCTAAAGCGACAAAAGATTTCTATTTAAATTACCACCCAGAACATCAGCATTTCAGCCTAAAAGATACTCAGAATGTCTCTGATGGATGTCTTGCCTTTGTGTGGGTAAAGAAATCTAGAAAACAGTGAAAGGTCTTTTTTATTGAACTTAGTCAAGCCTGGTTTATGACTGTTGAGGCATTAACACAGGAGATAAGTGTAGGGCTGTGGGGTCACTGTACTGCTTCTTGGTGAGAAAAAAAAAAAATATATATATATATATATATATATATATATATACGACTCATCTCTCTTTTGTACAAGACATGCCCTTAGAGCAGAAAAAAATATATATTTTATAGGTGTTTAACTTATATTTAGCCTGGCTATTTAGACTCCAGTGCTTGTCTTTCCATGCATGTGTATATAGAATATGTAAGTTACTGAGTTTGAATCTTGTTCTTTGTAATGATTTTGCACTTGAATTTGTAAGTCAGCAACATTGATTGAATTTCCATTGTGTATGCTGCACTGTAACAACTGGCCTAAAAACGAATGATGTGGTAAACATGGTAACTGCACCTGTTTTCAGACTTCCAATAATGAGGAAGAAAGGAAAAGCATACAAAAAATAGATTTGCAAGAAGAAAGAGTGAAAGGACCTCAATAAATACATAATTGGTTGTTTATAGAGATTTAAACTGCACATCTCCTGAAGGCATAGCAATGATAATAACTCTTAAAAATGCTCAGCATACAGGACTATAGGTTTTGCTGAGCCAATGTCACAAAGCTCATCCATTGGCTACTGAACATGGTCAGCAAATTCTTTGATTGTTCAATTCTCTTTTAAAGAACTTAATGTGTATAAGCAAGAACTTACTCTTTGCCTACTCTGTATCATTCTGTATTTTTTACAGCCAATAGTTGTTGAGCCCCTGTGTACAACAAAACTTTGTAATTGCTAATCATGGAGGGGAAAGAGACAGGATTAAAAAACAGTCACTTTTTTGGGGGGGGGGACATTGAAATGACTGGTTACTGTAAGGAAGGCAGCGAAAGAAAAATAAGTCACATGTAGGGAACTTTCACTGTGTGACATATGTTAAGCCAAAACTTTATTTGAATTTATATTTATTTATTTGTATTTGTATATATTTATTTGTATTTATATTTGTGTCTTTTCTAGTACTGGCTAATCTTTCCAAGCTTCAGTTTTCTCATGAGTATGAGAGGAATCAATGAAATATGAGAAACAAATACAAGGTCTTCCTAACATCTTGGCTCAATGTATGTTAAACATGCCCTGAGTTCCCTGAGTATAAAGTATTGTCCTTTTGTTGCCCTCTTTTCAGTGTTCAGTTATTTCAATGTCAACTAAACCTAAATATCTAAATTTTTTTTCACATCCAAGATTATTTTGACATTTATATATTTGACCTTCACAGAAAGTATTTTTCTATAGTTTTATAAAATAGCAATAGGTTGTCAAATTCTCTGATTCATGTTCTATAGTCCTCTTCTTCCAAAGGTTGGAATCAGTAAACCTCTACCTTTAAGTCCACTCTACCCTATTCCCTCAAGCTATTTAGTGCTAAATTCATCCAGAAGATTCAGATTCATGCTTTAAGATTCTCAAGAAAACCAATCTTGTTGAAGAATCTGGCCTTGACTTTTGCATACTTTGACAAAGGCCTCCTGCCACCTCCCCCAGATCCATGCTCATCAGTCTCATTGTCTGTCTTGGCTGTAGTAACTGACTTCTTTCATTTTCTTGGACACCTGCTCACTACCCTCGAACTCAGATCAATGCTTCCTGGTTCTTGTCAGGCTGAACTCCCAGACTAAAATCTAACTCTATAATAATCTTTGTTTTTTGGCAGGGTACCAGGGATTGAACTCAGGGGCACTCGACCACTGAGTCACATTCCCAGCTCTATTTTGTATTTTTATCACTGAGTTGCTTAGTGCCTGGCTTTTTGCTGAGGCTGGCTTTGAACTCATGATCTTCCTGTTTCAGCTTCCCAAGCCACTGGGATTACAGGTGTGCACATCTGTGGACCCCAGAATCCTACAACATATATCCCTGGTGCTACACGCAAATCATACTTGCCTGTCTGGCTTTCCAAGTTTTAGCTGTTGTGTTTGTCTTTCAGTCCAAATTGGTCTGATCCAGCCCCATATCTTCCCCCTTTCTTTAGTGTATGCCAATCTGTTGTATCACGGTTACACTGAAGCACAAGTTTAGCACACTCCCTGTGCATATGATTAAGATTGGCACTTTTCTCCTGGGCTTGCTGCTGGGTGTAAGCTGCCCATCCTTGAAAAAACATCTAGGCTCAGACTTAACCTTTCATTCCAGATCTGATCTTCTATACTAGAAAACATTACCCAGGATATGATGCAATTCCTGTAGACTAACTAAACTAGCAAAACATTACCATTTTGTTCTTGTGAACAAAATCATAGTTATGATTTTTGTGTTTGAGGTCTTCTCCCTGACAATTCCTTTTAGATGGAGATGCTTTTTTGACACCCTTTTTGTACTTTGGAATCTCACTGGAGTTCATTCAGTCCAAACTTGCCTTATTCCAAACTATGCTCAACATTGAATGATGTGTCTGATATTTAGGTCAATGGACAGGCAAAGATTGTAGAATTTTTATGAAATATAAAGTGATGCATACAGTTGTAACAAACAACCCACATAAAATTGTATAATACGTGAGTTTCTTATTCTTCAAATAATCTAATTGATTGTTCATTGGGCTCACTCAGCCAAAAGTAGAGAGAAACTTTGTACAGACATCATTAGTTTTTCTCCATTTAGAGATTAATCATGAAGAGCTCTGGCTCTTTAATTCTGTAATTTGTATATTTAATGGGCTGCTGCAGAATCTATGACAGTAATTAGCATAGCCTGAAAACTCATTAATACGCAACAACATGATTAATGCAGCATTAATGCAAACATGACTGAAGTTATTTGGGTTATGTAGTAAGAAGATTAAAGCTAAAATGTCCTGTTTGTTTTACCAGTGGTGAGTATAATAGGGTGGCAAAAAAATAAATAAATAAAATAAGAGCAGGTATCAAATTGTTTTAAAAAAGAAAAAAAGGAACAAAATTTAAATCAAGGTGATTTTCTTCTTCATTTTGCTCTCAACTTTAGTTGATCAGATGAGGTCTGTACTTTGTATTTATTTATCCATAAATTTATCATCACTAAAGGTAAGCTCACATTCAACCTTTAAGTTTAACTTAGTTAACCTTTTTGTGACTTTAACATAATATTATAGTGTTACATTAAAAATATTTTGAAATTATACTAATCTTTGACAAATACAGTACACATTTTTTGTTTTGAAACCAGTGTGTGTTATAAGCCAAGCGAAATAAAGGGCTTATTTCTAGTTACGTAAATGTGACACATCTTCTTCTCACTATATTCATTTCTTAAGTAAATATTCAAATGTTTTATAAGATGCTACCAACAAATTTATATGCCTCAATAAAATTTGATCCAACACTTCCTTTAAAAAGTGAAATATTTGTTAATGTTTTGGGAAATAAAACTGTAGAGGTTTTGCTTGTTGTTTTTACCCTTTGATAGAGCCATAATAAAGTCCTTTCTTTTCCTATTTAATATGATGCTCTTAACTGTTTATCTTAAGCTTTAAAATAACTTATTTTTCAATATTTTAATCATATGTCAAATCATTCTTAGTATCTGAAACAAAATTTCCATTTTTAGTTCACATAATCTTGAAAGACTGAAAAATGGGTATATCAGTTTTCAGACCATGTAATCAGACCATTAAAAAATGGTGCATGTTGTATTCTAAATTAACATTAGAATTAAGGCATATGCAGGAAAAGTTAAACCATCATATTTGCATTTGAAAATAAGCCTTTGGAAGGGAAAATCTCCTTCCAAACTAAGGCCTTCAGTAGATAGGAACAAAATTGCATGTTGGGGGAAAAAAAAAACAAACATGTAAACATTCATTACCTTCCTTCTACCTACAGATAGCACAATTAGTGGTTTGTATCCTGACTGTACTTGGAGGACCAATATATTTGCTAACAGACTCTCAGAAGATGGTCTGTAATGAGAAGCACCTCTGTTAAGGAAATTAAATTGCATACTTGCTCTACTTTGTTTAACTAAGTATCTCCTCAAAATTTCTGTGAAATTTCTTTAAGATCCTGTATGTAAAATATTTCAGTTAATTCAAATGCTTATTTTATCCAGATTCACATATGTGAAGTTGAATTATAGTAGAGATTTAAAGGAACGTATTTAGAATGCCTATTGCTTTGAAAATCTGTTCTTTGAGTATAATCTATACAATAGTATTTTAGACTATCCAAATGATACTTAGAAAGCTAAGTTCTGCCTCAAAATGGACTGTACCCATGAGAAGATGAACTGTGCTGGTAAAGGTGCTATGGTTTGTTCCAATAGGAAAGTCTAGAAAGTACTCCATTTGAAGCCCTTGTCATTCTTGGAGTTTTGCAGATATTTAAGAAATATCTATTGAAAACTTTATGTTTTGTAATGGGTAAAAGTAGAAGACAATATTCTCTCACTTGCTGTAAGTTGGAGGACAGGGAAAGGATCAGGCAGTGCATCCTGCTTAGCGCATCTCAGGGATTAAGTGTTCAACTGAGGTCTCTCATAAGTACAAGGTAGTTACTGTAAATTATCATAACCTTTTTCCAGTTCTTTCCTTAAGTGGTTCAATTGAGAGCAGATGCAGTTTTATTAACTAAAATGACAAAAAAAGTTTGTAAATAGACTTGTCTGCAAAAGGCAGACATTTCTTTGATTTTTAAAAAACAAATTTGACTTGCTTTACTGAATTTACCTACTATTTTTATGTTATAATTATTAAAATATTAGAAATGAGTTAATCAACAAATTCAAATAGTTGCATTACTATGAAGATATGTGGTCCTTAATTCCCATATAATGTGAATGAAAGGTAGTGAAATTAAGTTGCAAGAATGTGCTCAGTTATTTGTAAAGATTCACTTCTTCATAAAATTGATCATACAGTGATTTGAGCTACTGAAGCAATTATCCGATTTTACTCTTTCACTTACTGACTTTACTGGAATCTTAATTTTTTCAAAATATATGTTTGGAGACTAAGTATTGCAATGTAACTACATTTATGGTTTAGTACTCCTTGGTTTAGAAAGAGAAGACTCGTCTATGTTACTAAAATGCCCTTATTTTCTTTAGAGTCCCTCCAAATGCAATTTTAATAAAATACTTGATGTTTACTAATCCATGATTACCCAATTAGCTGAAGGCTATCAAAGACAAGTTGTGATTATAGGCAGCCAGTAAACTTCGTGTCCTAATTCTACTTCTGAAAAACCAAGTGAGGTGGGCTTGGAATGGCCATAATTTTAGTCATTTTGTGGGTATGCTCAGTTAGCACCTGTAAACTCACAGGGCCATCTCCATTCTTTCCATTCTCCATTTAAATGAAAAGGAGTATGATATGATTCTTCTGGCACACTCACAACTAGATTCATGATTGACTGTTGGTCTCCAGAAGCCCTGAATACAGTCTGATATTCTGGGTGTGTGTATTGTTTGACTGCTCATTTTGGTTTGCTTTTGAGTGTTTTAATTTTAGACAGCTCCTTCATTTTATGTGTCCTTATTCTAAGAACAGGCAGGATTCTTCCATATAAAAACTCTAATGTTACCATAATATTATCTTCAAAATGTAGGTTCAAAATCAGAAGTCGATGTTGTGAGTTCATTGTGAGCTAATAGTACATTATTTGAAAGTGGAACAAGAATAATTCTTCTTTTTGATTCCATTTCTTGGATCCTAGCATGCTCTAAAGTAGTCCAAAATAGTACCATATTGGTTCAACCACTTGAGAGCCACTGAGGTAGCTACTAAAAAGGGCTTTTACCTAAAGTGCCCAAAGTTGATTTCTTTAAATATCTTGGTCATACAAACCACCTAAGTCCTTCCATGTTCAAGGCCACTCAGCAATTCTACCAATGCTGCAAGTTACTGAATTGTTTTTGCCACAATGCTTGTTTTGAAAAATAAACCATAGGCTGGACATGGCAGGGCATGCCTGTAATTCCAGCAGCTCCAGAGGCTGAGACAGGAGGATCACAATTCAAAGCCAGCCTTAGCAACAGCGAGGTGCTAAGCAACTCAGTGAGACCCTGTCTCTAATAAAATACAAAATTGGGCTGTGGATGTGGCTCAGAGGTTGAGTGTCCCTGAGTTCAATCCTTGGCACCCCCCTCCAGGTAAATAAAAAATAAAAGAATAAACCATAGAGTGTTTTAGTGAATTTAAAAATAATTTTTGATATCTCATGCATTGGACATGAATCAATACAAATTTAATTCTATGAAATATTATGTTTATGTATATATGTAAATATGAACTGCAAATACTGAATTAGATATGTATGTACACGGATGTATGCATGTACCTATCTTCCTTGAGATATAAAACACAAAGGTAGAACTGATAAGTTTAATAAATATATGTCTGAAGTTTTTTTTTTTAAACTTTATAGAAATAATAAATAATAATAAATATTCCATTTCATTTAAAGATATCTTAATAACTAATACTTTTCTTTAAGAGTAAATGTTTCATTTACTAGAGTCACTTGTGAAATACTAACCGTTTAACAAGACAATGTAATAAAGCAACTATTTCAGAAACCAAAGTGCATACTAAATTTTTCTATATTTTGCTCTATAGAATATGCAAGTATCTTGAATAGGTCACAATTCATACTTAGATTAAATTGTGGCATAATTCAATGGCATTCAGTTCACATTTTAGAAATCATGACTTTAAGGTACAACATCTTTTTAAAAATAAATTCAAAGAGGATTTTATATATATAGATATGTATATAGATATAGATATATAGATAATGCAATAGAGCATTTATATCAATTAAGATAATTGAAATTGAATGTGTATAGTATGTATAAAAGAAAGGGTATTTATATCTATTAGATGTTGGTGGATGCATTCTGCTTAAAAATGTATCTTTTTAAGAAGTCTTTCTTGTGAAATCTGGGTTTTACAATAATGATCGCATAAATATCTTGGTGCACAACAGCAACTTCGGGGAGTAATCTGGAGAAAGAGAGAGAGTTATATTGGTATCTATTTTTAAATAGATCTCTCTTGATATATACATACAGATATAGATAGATAAATATATATATGTGTGTATATATATATATATATATATATGTAAGCACATATATATATCTATGTAAATATCTATGTAAACAGATGTAGATATCTATCTTTATATCTATCTATATAAATTTTTACCTAAAACTTCCTGCACATATGGGCCTATAGTTCTATATTTGTAGTTAAAATTAAAACTGTTCAGAGGAGGAAACCATCTGAGCTGCTCTCTCATGCCAGTTGGTGGCATTTTAGAGCACTTGAGTTGTTGGTTACTCTTGATGGTAGTGTTTGAATTGGTGGTTCCTTCCTTCCTTCCACTGGGAATCCCATTTCTCTGTGTTGTGTCACTCACCTAAAATGTTTCTTCTTCTGAAAATATCCCCTGACTGCTCCTTCTCCCTCTTTTAGCCTAAAGCTTCTTAAAAATGTCAAATGCATTGCAGTTATTTGTAGCTTTGCCTTGCTTTCCTAGAATAGCTAGTCAAGAAACATATGCTAAGAGAAGAAATAAAAATGTGTAAAACATGGACCAGAAGCATAGTTACCTAAGACAAAAATTATAGTTAGACAAACCAACAGTCAACATTCTACCTAATGCTTTAAACACTTAATCAATTCTCCACCTTTCTGTATCTCCATAGAGCACCAACTAAAATGAGTGAAAGGCAGACCAGTAGAATAGAGGAAGGAGAAGAGGGGAAGAGACGAGAAGAGGGAAAAAGTAGAGGGGAAGTGGAAACTGAAATGGAGTAAATTAAATTCTACGCATGTATAATTTTGTCCAAATAACCCCAACTATATAACTATAATGCACTAATAAAAGCAAAAAAAGTCATCAATTCTTATTAAGCCAGGAACAATAAAATAATGTTTATCTCCACTGTAACATTATTATGGAGATTATAGTCATGTGTTAAGGCAGAAATAAGATATATGATTATTAAAAAGGAATAGAGAAACTTATCAAGATTTTTCAGAAAATGAATCTATACCCAAAAAGAAGAAACCCAAAACCTATTCTAAAAAAATAACAATAAATGGCCAATTTTAAATAAGCACACACACAAAAATATTTTATTTAACTTAGCAATAAGAATTATGAAGATGACCTGATTTATAATGGTAACAATATTTATAATATCTAGTGTAAGCTGACAAAACTTGGGCAGGATCTGTTTAAGGAAAATAAGAAACGATTGTAATTATTTCAATATTAGAAAGTAAGTTCAGAGATAATTTTAAAACAATAAAATTGAGAAGATAGTCAATCGTCAGATACTGAAATAGAAAATAGTAATAATAATATAATATTCTGCTTAAAGGAAACATATCAGTGGAAGACAATAGCACAGAGACTGACTCATGAGAATATATTTTAATATGCTTAAGGTGGCATTCCATCATTAAATATTGATTCAGCAAATATTTTGTGGTAGCCATTGTTCAAGATATTGAAAATGCAGAAGTAAATAAAACAAAGTTCCTGCCTCATAATATGCGTTTCTTGGTAAATTTTTAAATAACTAGGAAAAACTAGAATATATTTTAATCTTTTACTGTATGTCAAAATAAAATACAAGTGGGATATAGTGGTAAATGGCTGTAATATAGGACAAACAAAGAAATATCCTCCATATGGTAAGAGTAATTACAAATCAATAATAAAGATGAAACTTCCAAGTGTAAAGCAAATGGCAAAAAAAAAAAAGACAAATAGAGAACAATAATGTGAAAGAAGATCAAATGCATTATTCATTCTGGAAATAGAAATTAAAAACTAGAATTAAATAGAAGTTATTAATTAGAATTATCTGATACTAGTTGGTCTCTTCCAGAAATGCCTGGTCAAATCCCCTCCAAATGCTAGAAATTTTTAGCCTGAAAATGATTGCAAAACTATAAAGTATGAGAAGGAAGCAAAGTGCTTGAGAAGTCAGTTGCAATGAACTCAGAAATAAAATACAGTTAGATGAAAATTCCATTTTATTTATAAATTCACAAACTACTACAGTTTTTACAGATCATCAAATTTAGTGTCACCATATAAGAGTATGAACCTGAAGCCTATTCTCTTCAGAAAATGAAAGCCATATATTTCAAAAACCATTTGTGGTTATTTCCATATCTTCATCATTTGGAGACTGTAAATATAATCAGCCCTGATAGTATTAATATTTAGATAGTTACAGTTTTTTTATTGTTTCAAAGAGGAAATAGAGGATTATTTAAAAAAATAAAAGAGAGCATTTTTTGTTATTGTTGTTGATTTATCAAGTTTAGAATTAAGGTCTCTCAAATTCTCTACCAATTAAAACTCCTCATTATTAATTTTTCTCTCTTTTACCCTACTTTTTATCCTAATCTATTCTTCCAGTATAATTTTTAGAAAGCTTATTCAATGTTTTTCTAATTATTTAGGGCCAAGCATTTGGACAACATTTTGATTTCAAAATTAAGAAATAATATATGATTAATTAAATAGCAAAACTTTGGTATTCTGATAAGGAGTTAGCCATTTGGGAAAAATACCACATCATTCATAATATTTTAGACCAGTTTTCTGTTGTTATTTTGTTAGTACAATCAATGAAGATTTTGTTATTCATGTATTTATAGGGCTGGTTAGCCATAAATATTTTATGAATGGAGACATTTCTAGCACCACCTAATGGCAGTCAAATAAAAAGAAAAAGCTTTTCCCATTGGGAAACTAATTTGCATAATTCAAATTAAGCTATATAGGTAGAGTTGCTTATGTATGAAAATGAAGTTTTATATTCCCTTATATGCCAAATAGGCAACTGTAAATACATCTAGCAGTTGAACAGAGTGGGAGTGAAACAGAAGAAATATTTGATAATGAAATAAAGGAGCTTCTGCGTCTTTACAAGTATAAGAATAAGAAAATATCTGTGTAGATTTATATTAAGAGTTTCTTTTTACTTTCAGGAGTTTATGCACTGAGAGTACATTTTCTAAACCCCAGTTAATCTTCTGAAAAAAATATATTTGATTATTATATTGACATATTTTATTTGCATTATTTTCAGTAATTGTTTATAAATCTTTGACCATTTTAATCAACTAGTCTAATAAAGCATCTTTGATCTCTGATCGCCATTTTTTTTTTAAACCGACTCATATCTTTCTGAATAGCATTGGAATTTTCTGTTGACTGTGAGTTAAAAAACAATTTAGATCGGGACAAGTAGCTTTTATTTCAGGGTCTACCTATTTATTTCGTATTTCCCAGCAGTATTTGAAAAATGTGTTGTAATTATATCCTTAGCATTTAGACCAATGGATTTGGTTAATGTGCCTGAAGGAAGGTTTACTGATAGTGCCAGATTCTAATACCTTTTACCCCCTCTCAACACTTTGGTTTGGCACTCTCTTTTAAGATACGAAGAGGGGAGCACTAGGCAGCAGTAGAAGCAGGTGTTTTTTGTTGTGTGTGTGTGTGTGTGTGTGTTTTTTTTTTTTTTTAATGAACAAAAAAAGAGAATCTGGTGGTGATAGCAGTAAAAAAAGTTTTTGGGAAGTGCCTTCTCTTTAACTATGATTTCACTCCATGAACATTTACATATGTAGATCATTTAATGTTCTATAGTACACTGCACTTCAGTGTCTACTTGCTTAATTCTAATACAGCCTTCACAATCCACCTCAGCCCTCATGGTCTTTGTGAAGTCCTCCTGGTCATTACTTTGCTCTTATTTGAAAGGTCATTAAAAAAAAAAAATGTTACACCTGTGAATTACATTTCCCACTTGTATTGGGTCTTCATAGTATATTAATTATACTCATTTGGATTTGTCTGGCTCTTCCACTATAGATCATATTTCCTGAGAGCAAATATTATGTCTTTCTTGTTGATCTTTATTTCTGAGAAAAATAGTATGTTTTGGTAAAAGGGTAGTAAGTATATTCAAGTTATTTCTACTGTCTACTTTTCCCTATTTTTAATCTATTCATATAGTTGATATCTTTTATATTTCATTTCTGCCCAAAATTGACTAATAGTTACAGTTGATTTTTTAAAACTCATATACTTGACTGACTTATCTCAAGCCATGGATCAATATTTAGTTTAAAGGGGGGGGGAAGGTTAACCTCATAGTAAAGGCTAAAAAAAGCCAATGTATAACTTTTAAAGGGTAGTCTTAATTTTTAAAGGATTCTTGTTTCTATACAAAATATACATTTAAAGATTATAGGCATATTTTTAAGCAAGGGAGATTTAAGATTTAAGTCAAGAAAAAATTTTGAATGTAAAGACAATAAGATAATTGAACAAATAAATGGATAAACAAAAATGAATCTCTAGCAAAATATAAAAATAGCATTAAAAAAAGAAGGATCTATCACCACAGATGTTCATCACAATTTTAGAGGTCCTCTCTATGCAAAAAGAAACAGGAACTTAAAAACCTTTTAATTAAATTGATAAACTAATCATTATTTTCTACTTCTATTTCATAAAATCAAAGACAATCCATTGAAAGTATGGAACTGTAGAGCAGAATATAAATTAACTGTGTTGGAGAAAAAGAAAGATACATTAAACAGATGCTTTCCTATTCTCACAAAATCACACATAAAACAAATAGGAACTTCTGCTTCAGATTTGTTCATTTTTTGTTTCTTTGCTTTTGTACCAGGATTGAACCTAATGCTCTATCTGATGTGCTTATAGTAAAGATGGTCTCCCACTCTGTGGCCACTCTTTTCATGTTGATTGCTTCCTTTGCTGAGAAGAAGCTTTTGAGTTTCAATCCATCCCATTTATTAATTCTTGAGTTTATTTCTTGGGCTTTATGAGTCTTGTTGAGGAAGTCAGAGCCTAATCTGACATGATAGATTTGGGCCTACTTTTTCTTCTATTAGGCGTAAGGTCTCTGGTCTAATTCCTAGGTCCTTGATCCACTTCAAGTTGAGCTTTATGTATGGAGAGAGACAGTGGTTTAATTTCATTTTGCTGCATATGAATTTCCAGTTTTCCCAGCACCATTTGCTGAAGAGGCTATCTTTTTGCCAACGCATGTTTTTGGTGCCTTTCTCTGGTATGGAGTAACTGTATTTATGTGGGTTTGTCTTTGTGTCTTCTATTGTGTACCACGAGTCTACATGCCTATATGGGTGCCAATACCATGCCCTTTTGTTACTATAGTTCTGTAGTATAGTTTAAGATCTGACATAGTGATGCTTCTTCTTGCTAAGAATTGCTTTGGCTATTCTGAGTCTCTTATTTTTCCAAATGAATTTCATGATTGCTTTTTCTATTTCTAGGAGGAATGTTGTTGGGATTGTAATTGGAATTTTATTGAATCTGTATGACCATTTTGACAATATTATTTCTTTCTATCCAAGAGCATGGAGAGCGTTCCATCTTCTAAGGTCTTCTTCCATATCTTTCTTTAGTATTCTGTAGTTTTCATTGAATAGTCTTTCACCTTTTTTGTTAGATTGATTTCTGAGTATTTTATTTTGTTTAAAGCTATTGTAAATGGGGTAGATTTCCTAATTTCTCTTTCTGAGGGTTCATCACTAATATATAGAAATGCATTTGATTTATGGGTGTTGATTTATATCCTGCTGCTTTGCTGAATTATTTTATTAATTTATTAATTCTAGAAGTTTTCTGTTGGTGTCTTTTTTTTTTTTATTCTCTTAGAATTATGTCCTGGGAAAATAGTGATAGTTTTTCGTTTCCTATTCTTATCCCTTCAACTTCTTTTGTCTGTCTAATTTCCTGGCTAGAGTTTCAAGGACTATGCTGATAGGAGTGGTGAGAGAGGGCATCCTGTCTTGTTCCAGTTCTTAGACAGAATACCTCAATTTTTCTCCATTTAGAATAATGTTTGCCTGGGGCTTAGCATAGATAGCTTTTAAAATGTTGCAGTTTGTTCCTCCTACTCTTAGTTTTTCAAGTGTTCTGAACATGAAGGCTAAATATAATTTTGTATTATATTTAGTCATGTATAATATGTCTCTTTATATATGCATATATAGTTGCTGTACATATTTTGCTATGTTTTGTATTTTCTATCTCATTTTAGCTATTCTCCCAAATGTTTAGTGGTTTTGCATTTTATTGTTCATTTCTCTAATGAGTAATAACATTAAGCACCTTTGTTATATATTTTTTCTGGCTTTGTAACTTGTTATGAGAAATATATGTCATAAATATGTTCTCCCACTTATTGGTTGTCTTTCCACTCTCTTATTGATTTATTTAGTGCCAGTGATTAAAACCAGGTGTGCTTAACTACTGAACAACATTCCCAACCAACCTTTTTATTTTCTTTATTTTGAGATAGTGTTTTGCTAAGTTAGTAAAGACCTCAGTAAGTTGCTGAGGCTGGCTTTGAACTCAGGATCCTTCTGCCTCAGCCTCCTGAGTTGCTGGAATTACAGGTGTGTACCATCACACCTGACCTCATTCTTACTCATGTCTTTCCATAGAAAAAAGTTAATTCTAATATAGTCTAATGTATTGATATTTGCCTTTATTATTTCACAACTTTTTTCCATTCTGTGGCCTTATAAGTATATTATTTTATGAATAATTTTTAAACTTGCAAACATACTTAGACAAAATCTAAATGTTTTCATGCGGAACTTGGATTTTTCAGATTTTTAGAGTATCAGACCATGAATATATGTCTATTTTATACATTTGTGTATCTGATTAGCCTTGAATAGTAGTTGCATAAACTATTGTTCCTCAAGTATTTCTTGAATGAATGAATAAAATTAGAGATATAAGAAATGCCAATTATTTTTCTAAACACAAGGAGAAAAAAAAAAAACCCAAAAACCCTTTTAGGACATGTCTACTCTTTTTAAAAAATTAAAAATCTAAATTTTAGCAATCGAGAAATGTATATTTTTCCCTTTTCTACTCACATTGGCAGTGTTGCTGGTTGCTTGGGTCCACAAGTATCCTCCTTCTTGGGCCCAAGAAGAAAACACATTCATGAGGCAGAGGAGAAGTCAGGGAAGGTTAAGCTCAACCACACAGCTGCATTCAGAACTTCTGCATATTCTGTATATCTGCTTTCATCCCTTTGGCCAAGCCAAGTCACATGGCTGAGCCTAAGTCAGTAAATGAGACTCTAAATATAGAACCTTTCATAAAGAAAGGTATTAATGATTTTGAACAATTACATATCTTACCATTCTGCCTCATGTTAAATTCAGTAATATTTTCTCCAAAGTATTCTATACATCTATCAAAAGAATGTTGTGTTTAAGTACATTCATTTATGAATTTAATTTATTTGAAGAATTGATCACATGTTTTAATCATTTGGCTCAAACCTATAGCAATAATTAACTAGTTGTCAAGAATACATTTGAAGAGATATGTAAATATTCAATTTCCTCATAGATTTCGTGTAGAAGAAAATTGCTTGCTATTTATCTTGATAATAAAGAGATAAATGGCAAGATTGAATTATTTGAAAAAGCTGAGGGAAGTCTACCAGAAAATATCAAAATTCTCTCTCCTATACTAAATTTTCCCTCCATTAGAAACTTGCATTTGTCTGTGCAAAGTTTTATATATTAATTAAACCAAAATCATGTTTCTTTGCAATGTAAGACTTGGAAATTAAATGTTTTTGGAAAACACATGCACTTGCATATTCCTCAAATGGCATATATAGTTAAATGTAACTTATGTAAACATATTTTTTTTAATTTTATTATATTTTTGATTCTAGTATTAAGAGAAATAATGGGTCATGTCTTGCATCTCTATAGTTATTCATTAAAGAAATATTTAAGGAATGGTAGTTTATGCAACCACTCTTCAAGGCTAATCAGAAACAGATGTATAAAATAGACATACATTGGTCTAACTCTGATGCATTTTCATTCACCAAATTGCCCTTGTGTTAAAGTCATGTAGTTGTTTTCCTAGGCTGAGCCATTTTGATGTATTCCCTCATTCAAACCCTTGCTTATGACTCTCTCCTCTACTGCCACAGAGGTGCCTCCCAACACCATAGAAGAGTTTTGCTGCTGTCAATGTTCCAAATCATAGCTCTTTTCCTGAAATAACCCTGAGCTGTTTAATTTTAAAGCAATCATTTCAATTATAATATATGATACCAAATATAAGATGAAAAATTGGTGCCAAAATGATTTCCATGTCTCTCATTTCTTTATTAGAATTTCCCAAAGAAAACTCTGTACCCCTTTCCTGCTGGCTCTGTCCCTGAATCTTTATCATCCAGCTGTTTGGACTTGTGGCCATTCTACACATCTGAGAAATATTTTCATTATCAGCTCCATAAATTTTCTTACAGTTCTAATTATTCTGGACATATTGCAAGTATTTTCACAGTTGATTAAGATTCTTAAAGTTCTCTTCTATGTAGTCTTCCATTTTATTGTTCTAGCTTTATTATTCTATGTATTTTCCCTTTTCTTAAGTATGGACATTTACAGCAAAGGTTTTGTTTTCTTTCTTTTCATTCTCTCTGAGACATCGATTCTTCACAGGTGATTGTCAATTCATTTTTGTAGTCCCATCTTCTCTCCTGAGGTTTAGTTTCCAAAAGGTAGAATTTTGCATATCATTATTTTAAATACAGTGGCCTAAAACTGAACTTGTATTCCCACCTCCAAATATCCTTCCCTATCTGGCATTTCTATTTCTGTTGATGATGCTGCCTTTATTTCAAGATGGGTGAAAAGATTGCCTCACATCATCACCTCATGTTTTAATTAGCCTCCTCTCAGAAACAGTACAACCTTTCAATCTTCTCAGTAACTTGTCCATCCTTAATTAAAATCCTTATCATCCTTTTCCCAAAGTACAGTGATCTCCTTATTCCTCTGAAACTAAATTATCTGTATCTTCCATACATTCAACCATTAGTTTGGTTTCCCTAATCCTGACTTTGAGCATCCTACTCCTGTTCTTCACCCAATCTTTAGAAACTTTCCTTTTACTTACCTACAAATTTTGTGCTGATTGCTCAGCCTTTTCAATCCACTTATTAGGGGAGATGATAACAATAAAGCTGATAGCAGGGATTCAAGTGAGTTTGACAACTGAAAACTGATTTCATGGGGCAAACAATCTTCTGTGGAGTTACAGAAGTACCAGGAAGGATCAGTACTAAATCTAACAGCAAGAAGGAAACATCTAGCCAGGCATAAGCAAGAGAATCATAGAGTTGAGGCCATGATAAGCCAAAATGAGGAGGACCAGTGTGATGAAAGAGTCAAAAGCTTTAGTATTTAGAAGATGGAGATGCAGAAGCTAAAAAGGTGAGGACAAATTTGAGTTGCTTCTTGATTGGGTAGCAAAATACTCAACAATGTTCCATAGGATCCTACTAAAAACAAAACAAAGCAAAACAAACAAACAAAAACAATGCAATACTCATCAAATGACTTCTGCATTCCTGTTTTCAAACTTTTGCTAAAGCTCTCTCCTTACCTCTAATATACCTCTCAATTTCTTTCTCCTCCTCTAGAGTCTGAACATATTTACAAAGTACATCTAGATATTGTGTTATGTTCTGGGGGTAGAAAGATAAATCAGACATGATCCCTGAGGGAGCTGTAGTCTATTGATGCCAAGCTCAATCCCCTCACCTGCATAGGTCCTTGGATGGACCAGTCCATCCTGAAGGGAGTTAGATCTCTTTCAGGTGCTCATAATCCTGGCTGACTTATTCCTACTCAAATTGGAATTCATTATTCAAAGTTGTATGCTTGCGCTTTTATTTCATTCTCATGTATGTCCTTGAGCTCTTAATTGATTCTCACAGTAGGATTTGTTCATTATTTTTATGTTTTCAATGAAACTGAAAATTCTTGGAAATGGGACACGGTGCTAGTTTCAAAACACTAAGAGAAAGCCTTAATTTCCCAGGAAGAACTCCATGGTGTATGTAGAGGAGAGGTATACCCCATAGTGTGGAGGTGAAGCTGTAAGGTGGTAATGAGAGGGCATTTATAGGACTTTCACAAGTCACCCTGCTTTCTGAACTACAAATCCTGCTGAGACAAGAGCATGGTATGTCCTGTGCAGTAGTCCAAGGGTCAGTGGAAACCTTGAAATTCTGAAGGCTGCAAACAGTTTGGTTATAGGATGCTGTTTTAGGAAATTAGCTCTAACAGACTTCTTCATGGCAAGTCTTTCCAGTTTTAGCATCTATTACTGGACTGATTCTTTCAGCTTCATAAGTATTTAAACAAGGCCCCTTTGTTTCTTTCACTTATGTCAAAAACCCATTTATTTTTATGACTCTCAGAAAATGTTTTCACATCAATACTCCGAGTATCCAATTTTGGGTTGACAACATGTCTTTTTAGGTTGATGAGTTTTGCATACATTTAAACTTCATTATATATTGATTAGCAGGAGTGCAGGCTTAAGTTTCCAAGTACTGGTTGGCATTTAAAATGGGATATATTTAAAAACAAACGGCTGGGACCATCCCAGTACATCGCTGTGTATAATTTCCTGACTGTACTCACTACATCATAAATAATAATGAAAGTAAATGTACGTTTATCAGAAAGAATCAACAAAACCCCAGCACTGATTTGCTGATCACACTTGTCTCACCAGGCATTAAGGCCAGCTTTCGAACAAGGGTGCCTGAAGGTTTGATTGTCTTTGCAGCATCACCTGGCAATCAGGAAGAGTATCTTGCACTTCAGTTGAAGAATGGTCGACCTTATTTTCTTTTTGATCCTCAGGTAAATTATTAATCATGACAGTTGATATCTCTGAGAGTTTAGTAGGTGCCAGGTACTGCGGTAAGTGCTGATATTTTCATGTTGAATCTTCATCAAAAACTCATGAGGAAATAAGTATAAGTACTATTATTATCTTCACTTTACCAATGAAGAAAAGTGAATTACAAAAGTGATGTGACTTGCCCACAGTTAAGAGAGCAGAGCTAACTTTCACACGTAGGTAGTCTGACCAAGAATCCATGTGCTTTCACAACCAAGTTCCTACCTTATAAGGAAGATTAGAACTTTTAAATAAATTTGAGTAGAACGGTTTTTATTTTCCTTGAGGACAAAAATTATGCCTTTAATTTCTTTCTTTTATTCTTCCCTCCTTCACCCCTCTCTTCATCATTTCACCTGCAAATATTAAGTGAAGTAGTTTTACAGTTAAGACTGTTCCCTATGTTGCAATCTGGAAAGGATACAGTAAAACAATTTAAAATATTGATGAATGTTATGAAAGAGAAGAATGGGATGCTATGTGTAATGTGAATCTAAAATGAAGGATCTTTGTTCTGAGTTGTCAGTCTTCTCCGAAAATGGGATATTTAACTGAGATGCAAAATAATGAGGAGAACTGGATCAGGGTAAGCATATCCCTACCTGAGGGCATTTCCTGGGGCAGGGCAGGGGAAACATTAGGGAAAGATGAGGGAAAGGTGTTGGGAATAAAATTTCTAGGAAGAGAAAAATAGCAACTGTTATATAGTAGAAATAGCATATAGGCTGATGCACACTGGTAATTCCATCAACTCAGAAGGCTGAGGCAGGAGGATCACAAGTATGAGGCCAGCCTCTGAAACTTAATGAGACCCTGTCTCAAAATAAAAACGAATTTTAAAATAATGTATTTGGGATGTTGTTCAGAGGTAAAGTATACCTGGGTTCCATTCCCAGTACCAAAAATAATAAAAAAAAGTGCTAGACAGAAAATAATTTATGGCATGTCCAATATACTGACATAAATCTAATGTGGCTGGTGAATACAGAATAAAAGGAAAAGTGGTAAGTTGAAAAGCAGGGAGAGATCAAGTCATTTAGGGACTTGTAAGCAAAAGTAAGGATTTGAATTGTTCTTAAGGACAATGGGAAACCGTTAAATAAGTTGTCTTCATCTTAGTTAAACAAATGTTAGCAAACATTTGATATTAGGCAATGTATAGGGCCTCTCAGTAATTGAGAAATGAATTAGACTAAATAAAATCTTTGCTTCTCATTTCCTCCAATCTCCAACTTAAAACTGATGATCTAAGTCATAAATTAAGCTTACTTAGTAAATGTTTCACATCCTGTTGGTAAAACTGGCATAGTTTATACCCTCTGTATCCAAGATACATCTAGGATCATGGACAAAGAACTCTGGGTAAGGGTTACAGCTTTAGTACCCTGGAGGCCCAGTGACCTTGGAGGGGCCAGGCAAGACCTGCTGGGCCAAGTGTGTGTGAGCCTCATGCCAGGATCAACAGGCAGCTGAACCCTTCCTGTCTAGTGAAACTGGCAACTAGAAAGACCAGAGACACAGGGGTTTACTCCAAGATTTTTGACAAGGACCTGATAATTCCCTGGTTAATATATTGGAGGCCCTCAGTCACAAGGACTTCTGAGTGTTCCCAGGAGCTGAAGCTCCTTATGGGATGTTAACAGGGGTGCAGTGAGTAAGCAAAGAAAAATGATATCACGGTGAAGCAGACCCAGCAGCCCGAGAGACAGAGAGAAGATACAGTCATCACAGAAGGCAAGGCAGATGGCAACAGGGGGAAAAAAACAAAAATCAGTACACTAAAGTCTATTCAATTACAGAACTGAAAATATTATTTTTCATTTGAAACCTTTAAGGAGATTAGTTAGAGGAGAGATACATTGAGCTTCAGATTGGTAGGATGGAAGATTAAGTTGAAGGCATTTCTCAAAGTCCATCATCAAAATAAGAAAAAATAAAGAAGATGCTACCACTATTAAGAGATTCAAAAGGAGAACAAAAATACATGTACAATAACAATGTACGTGAAAGTGCATGGTTTAAGAAAGAATGAACTATGAGTTTATTAAAAGAATAAGCAAAACCTATATCAAGAATGAGCAAATACTTCTATAATATCTCTATTTGCCAGACTTTATTCCAGGTGTTCTCTGTACGTTCAAACACACACACACACACACACACACACACATACACACACTAGTAGTTCTCAACAATTCTTTGAGGTAGGAAGTCTTATTTTTTTCTCATTTTACTGAGTCATACTATTAGAAAGGGACAAATTTTTAAACTCAGGAAGTTCATCTTCAAAAATGATTCTAGCAATCATGCTGTACTAGTGCTTTTTTGGCAAAAAAAAGAAAGGTATTTCTTAACATCCACAGATTCATGAAAAAAAAAATCTGCCCATCATCCCATTGGAGGAGAATATTTCAGCAAAGCCTCTAACCAAAAGGAAAAAGAAGTTCATAAATATCAAACAGAGAAGCAGTAGTGAATAATAAACCTAGCAATATTCAGGAAACCTAAATATTTAATGGCAGAGTGACTAGAAATTTGCTTTACAGAACCAAATAACAATCTTTGAAATAGAAGAAAAATACAGCAAAGACCAGAAAACAGAAGCAAAACCACACACAAAGCCCCAAAGAAATTGACTTATAATTGTCTGCTGCTAAAATTAGCAAGTAGAAGGAGATGGAAAGATGAGTGAATTGACACTTTAAAAATTTTCAGCTTTGTGGGAAGAGGGGGTAAAGAAGATGAGAGTGGTGTCATGTTTTCATAAAATAACTAAGGAAAATGTTTGGTTTTAATTGTAGAAGAATAAGTTAATTACTAGTTAGATGAAAATGCTCCACAGAATATACAAATAAACCATGTGACAGTAACACCAAAAAAGATCGAATGCTAAATTGTGAAAATCAACAAAAAAAAAAAAAAAAAGAGAGAGAGAGAGAAAAGAAACAGTACCATTAAACAGAAGAATGTCAACAAGATATAAAAATCTGGCTCTGCTTTGTTTCTTCAGCTTATTAATATCTGGTGATATTTAAGAAGAAGTCAGATGGAGAAAACTCTAAATCACATACATATTTGTTTATAGAACTTTTTACAATATAGGCCCATAGTTTAGTAATCCCATTTTATTTTTGAAGTAGCCCCTTGAGTTAGGTATTGTTTGCATTGGTATACTTTAGACAAAGTGGCAGAACTTGGGTTACACAGTGGATTTGGGGTAGCACTGGCACCAAGTTTAGTTTATTTCATTTCATGCAGCTTGGCCAAGAATGTATTACACTCTAGGTACAATATGCAGTCAGGCACTGGGAACACAGAAATGGGAAATAAACAAAATGCCATTCGGAAGAACACTAGTCATAGATGGTTTGTGACAGGCTTTGAGTATTTAATAAACACACATATGTGTGGAGACTTACACACACACACACACAAAAAAAAAAAACATATGGAATAAAATCTTCGGACAATTAACTCAAAAATGATGTCACCAGATCTGAAGCATGTTCACCATCTGTGTTAGTTAGCTTTTCATTGAGGAGACTAAAATAACTGACAAGAACAATTTAGAAGGAGAAAAAGTTTAATTTGGGCTCAAAATTTCACAAGTTCGAGATGTGGTCAGTTGACTCTCAGCAACAAGGTGAGGCAGAACATTATGGTGGAAGGAAACATTATGGCAGAGGAAAGCTGCTCAGCTCCTGTCAGCTGGGCATTACAGAGAGGGAGGGAACAAGGGGCCTCAGGAAAGATGCACATTCCAGGGCATGTGTCTAGTGACCCACCTCCTCTAGCATGCTCACCTGCCTACAGTTAGCATCCAATCCATTCAAACTAGGGTGTACTGATTAGGTCACAGCTTTCATACCTCTGAATATTCCTACATGGACACAGGAGATTTGGGGGAACACCTCAAACCATAATGCCATCTCTACAACACGAGTGTTCCTCTCTCTAATATATGTGATACTTTCAGACTGCAGAATAGAAGTGGAAAGAAATCAAACAATACCTCAGTCTACTCAATCACAGTATTCTTATGATCTTGAGAATGGCTGCCAGGAAATTCTCAGGGTCTCATTTTTCTCGTCTCCTTTATAGTGATCAGAGGGACAGGCCAGTGCAACATGATAACAAGAGTTCAGGGGAACATTCACAGGGCATTGCCATCATTTCTGCTTTCTTACTCTTCTCTTTTACACAGTCACCTCTACTACTCCTTCCTGCTAGCAGAATTATCTTTCCCAACTGCTCCGTCTCTACCCTGTACAGCCAAATTCCAACCTATATGTGTTTGGTAGGTGACAGCCAACTATTAATGAAGTTGTTACAGCCAGAAATTGGGAGCTGAGGGGAGAAGGAAGAGTTGAATGATATTGGATAAGAGCATTCATATTTACAATAAAAACTTTTCTCTACAAGGCAAAAGCAGCGTGTGTTTTTAGCACAATGACAATTTATTTTTTAAAAAGTTACTAGTTAAGGAGGATTGTGTTAGGATATATTTGAGAAAATACAAGAAGATGTATTATACTAAGTGCTCAAGAATCATGATGCAATCCATGCAGCAATGAGCTCAAGATGTCAAGGCTATGTCCTTCCTTACCACAGAGGAATTTGTATCTAAAAAAGTTAACTAGACTTATTTGCAAGCTTTGTAATAGAGACTCCCCTGCCCACTTATTTGTAGCTAAATTTTGAAACTGATGGAGAAAATTTTGAACTGTCTTTTTTTGTTTTACTGTTTGTTCTCATTTGGAATAGGAAAATGAATGTAGTTTGTTGTACAAAGTTAGAGCTACTCTCCCTTAAATGAAGTTTAGAAGCTTGTTTTATAAGCCTTCCTTTGGTATTGAAATTATTTATATGTTAGATAGCACTTTAAGCCAGTATTAATATCTTTTGTCTTTAAGAAGACAAGATTATCTAGTTAATCTTACAATCCTCATCCTCATTCGCAGGTAATTAAGTACTCAATGTGTCTTTCCTATGTGACCACACGATACAGTGAGGACATAGTCTATGTCTATTTTTTTTTTTATAAATATGCCCTCAAAACTTAGCACAAACCTCAGAACATAGTTGATGCTTAATGAGTATCTTTTGATGGATTGCTTGACTACTTTATAATTGTTGGTAAAAATAGTACTCTATATAATTAAAGAAAATTATCCATTTTGGGGTTAAAATTTCCAGCTTTTAATGACTTTGTAATACTTTAGTTCTTCTTTGTTTTAATATGTCTGTTAGACACCTTACTTTTATCAGAAAACATATAATATGGTTGTTTTTAATTTCCAGTTCCTAAATCCATTCCGAAAAATTAAATTTTGAATTGTGGAAAGAGTATTTTTGGGGAATTTTATAGCTACTGTCTAGCATATAGATTTGAAGTCATTTTGTAGTTTGCTGCTTTTGAAATATCTTAGTAAATTTGAGCAATAAATTCCTTAAATAACCTTAAATAAATAAATAAATAAATCTACATAGAGGACATACTTATAATACCAAATATGATCACTCTTCCAATTAGCCAATGGGTTTCATTGAATAAATGCTTATGAAGAATGGAGAAGATTATTTAAAATTGGCTATGTTTTCATGTATGATGGACTGAGTATTTAGAACCATTGTTAAGAGACAGAAGTAAGTTAATTGCAACTTTAATTGCTATTTTTTAATTGTCTCTCTTTAATTTGGTATAATCTTATCCTTTATTTGGTTAATTACAGCTTTGAGTACACTTGATCAGATGATATTTTATTGACTTGTAATGGTCCATGGTTGTCACTTAAGTGTTCTATGTTCAGTGACATTAAGAGAAAATTCATAGAATATTCTGTTTTTGCTAAGAATGAAGCTGTGAAAGTGAAAACTTTCAGATAATTCTGCTAGCATCTCTTTAATGTATCTGGTATTTTTTACATGAAAAGAGCAAACTGTGTAAGATGATACCAGAAATAACCACAGAATTATTATTACATTGGGGAACAGGGCTGGGAAGAATCTTAAAACCATCATCAAAGAATAATACTCTATGAATAAAAGCAAGTTTGGCATACTGTGTGTATAGATTATATACTTGGATGTGTCTCCCAAAAATGTGATTTCTGACACAGAGAAGTATTAATGCTTCAGATTGTTGCCAAACAAAATATGGAGAACCACTTATTCAGACACCTGATCTTTAGAATGCAGCATCGTTTGTAACAATTTTAACGCTAACTAAGTACACTTTGATGAGACAGCATTTAATAAAATGCTCATTAATTTCATCATTAGCAAGGGTATGCTAAGAAGTAAGCCAGTTTCTTATGTCACGCCCAATTAGCATCCCATGCTAGTAATCCCATTAGTATTGTTGAATTCACTAATGGAAAAACTAATGGGCATGCTACCAGGGCACATTAATTGGGCACGACACCAGTTCTGGTTTTAATTATTAAACTACGATAATGAAATGTGTGTTTGTAAAATATTAAAATGTTTAAATAGGGCTGAAGAAAATAAAAGAGTATGTAGAAGAAAACAAATATAAGGAAAGTCAGTCTACAAAAATTCAAGACTAGAAAATATACTTACCAAATGGTGATGTTTCTAGCTGACCGAGTTGTCTATAAAAGTTGGGATATTGTCCATGTGAGAAGCACCCATCTCATACTCATGGGAAATAAAAAACTGGTTTTCTTTTTTTTTTTTTTTTTTTTACCTTTGGTGACATGAAATTGTGTTTGTCATACATGTTGTCAAGTCCATTATGAGGCCTGACAGGAGCCAATTAAATGTGTAGAATGGACATGTTATATCACTGAAACTATTTTAGGGAAATATCAACAGAAATGTTATAGTAAAGATGCTGTGGTTAACATGGTACCTTTCATAGTGTAAATCTTTAGTCTTATTACATCACATAATTATCAATATTCTCTTAAGAAAAATGTACAGTACAACTGTTAGATCTAATTAAACATTTTTGGTAATTAAAAAATCTTTGCCATATTTTACCTAGCCTTATTTTAGTTTTTAAAAAATATTTATTGGGATGAGGTTTGTTTTTGCCAGGTAAATCTACTTTATTAAGTAAGAAATTAATTTATTTTTGTTTAGAAATTTTAGAGTAATTTTGTTTTTTCTTTAATACATAGTGAATAATATTGGTGATGAAGTTGGAATTTCTTTTAAAATAATTACCATTGTGTTCACCATAACCTAATGAAAAAGGGTTTACTTAGCTCTAAACTGCTAAGGTGGCAATTTTCCATTTCTCTTTCTTTGTTTCCTTACTCTTGCTCTTCTTGCTCTTCTCTCTTTACAATATCGGTATCTTCCATTTGTAGGTCTTATCCACGTAGGGATACATTTTTAACTATGGTATTATTACCTTAACTATTATTACCTTAACTATAAATGTTAGAATTTTAAACCACAAAGTTTTGTGCACTAAATTTAACTCCACACTTAAGTTTAATGTATTAATTACTCACTAATTTTTAATGTGACTCTCATTCCACCCTGTTATTAATAGTTCAGTGAAGGTAAGAGCAACTAATTTGCCCAACGTTTCTCTATCTTTAGAAACAATTTTCAGTGCTCTCTAAATTCGTTTTAAATTCTTATTTTTTCATAGTTCCACCATGAAAATTAAAACCTAAAATTTTAAATTATAAAACTCAATACCTTTCTGATGAACATGGGATACTCATAATTTGTAAGAGATTCCTATTCCAAAGAGAAGTTTTATTTTTCAGATTTTGGCACTGTGGCCCAGAGATGTACATCACAGGAAAACCAGAATGATGTTGGACATCAACTTTAATGTGCAGTTCTGTTTTAAACATATGCCTGCCTACATCAGGATCATAATGTTGAAATTTGTAAACTGGTTTACAACAAATGAACAGTGTCTCTGTACCATTGCAGAAACATTTATTCATTCATTCATTCTCTTAAGGGATCCTCAGTGGAAGTTACCACAACTAATGATCATGGTAAACAATATAGCGATGGCAAATGGCATGAAATAATTGCTATTAGGCATCAGGCTTTTGGCCAAATCATTCTTGATGGGAAGTACACAGGTAAGCACTTCCTTGTGTATATAAGTAGTTCTATTGATGATAATGGTGTTGCCATATTTTTGGCTGCATGTATTTCTAGGTTTCTCCTCTCACCATAATCTTACTAAATTTCATCTAAATTGCTGTCAAAAGTTTCTTCTGAATATTCCTAAAATGATTAAGTTTATCAACTGGTTTCTGTTTCATAGAGGGGCTTCACTAAAGCAAAATCAAGAACTAGATCACTGGTGGTCACTGTAGCTTGCCTATTCTCTGCAAAAATTGTAACAATAAACTTTCTCTTTCCTCCGAAAGAAGGAGGGAGGTTGATAAAAATCTTAATGGGGAGTTAACATTACTATGAAACAGCTGAGGATCTAGGCCTCTCTGGTCTTTGGCCTTGGTAGTTCAAACTGGTGTTCAGTCTACCATTCAGCCCCCTAGAGGATGCTGAGGGTACAACTAGGTAGAGAAAGGAAGAGGTCCAAGAAAGAAGGAGATGGTTATTTCAACATCAGGAAGGGAATCAGTGAAGAAAAGTAAGAACAAACCCAGAGGAAGAAGAATAAAAACAGGGTAGTGTCCCAAAGCTGGGTGAAAGTCTATCACTTGTTAACTTGGGAGAAATAGATTAACCTGCTAATGTTGGGGTTCTGATCTCATTTTCTGCAGGTTCCTCCACCTCCCTGAATGGTAGTAGTATAATTGGAGATAACACGGGATTGTTTGTGGGAGGGCTGCCGCAAGGTTACACCATCCTCAGGAAGGATCTTGGTGAGTTTAGTAAGGTATATAATTATATGTTGTCACCAAAACTTAGAATAGAATCAATGTAACATTACTTCAAAGTGTGAATAAGTATTGTTTGCTATCTCATGTTGTGTTTTTCATCCATATTTCTAAAATTTACCTTAGGCTTCTTCTTTGTTAAAGAAACCATATTTGTATTTATCTTGTTAGTACCCATTGCTTGGTATAAAATTTGAAGTTCAGTAATGTTTGCTGAAATGAATTATACTAATTTCACTCAAATATAAATTATTTTAGGACTTATGTAAGAATTTTTCTAAAATTATAAATTCATTGTAAGCAATGCAAATGTAGACGTGTAAGCCTGATTTGTACGCTAAATAGAGTGAGGAAGATTCCCTGACCATCACTAAACCAGTCCCTATTCATAGATGAAGGACATATGGTCTTTGTCACAATAAAAGGTATTGATATGTAAACAGATAACTCCAACCAAATGCCACAAATACCATAATTGAGGTTTTAACAAAGAAATTTTCCTATTTTATGGACAAGAGAACAAAAGCATTTTCTAAAAAATACCTAACTAAAACTAACATGAACTGAACCTTAGGCAGAAAATAACCCCCCTTAGTGGTTCTAGGGTCTTTTCCAAGTCCTCATTGAGAATCACAATGTGCTCTCCATAACACAAATATCTATTAGAAATTTATAGCATAAATGTCACAAAGAAGCTTGAACACAGATAAGTATAACTTGTTGATGGCTGGTGGTATTCATAGAATCATGGAGAAGAAGATCAAAAGGCACATAGAGCTTTTGGTAAGGTTTGGGGAGTAGTATGGTTATTAGGAAATGCTCTAGCAGAGAGGGGATTTTCATTACCTAATTTAGACTGGTAGAGAAATTCCTCTAAGATGCACATACATATATAGCATTTTTAAAAAAATTTTGTTCTTTTGCCTTTAGGACAATGGCAGTTCCAGATACCAAAAGAAAAGAATACCATTCTATCGAATTACTCTACCATACAGGACATATCTCCATTAGAAATAATTGATTTCATGTTGTGTATATAATTAAATAAATTGATTGTTTGATTGATTGATTATAGTACTAGGGATCAAACTCAGGTTCTCACATTTACCAGGCATAAATTGGCCTTGAGATCTTTGCTGGTAAATACTTTCCCTAGAATCAAGTCACAAATTCAAAGCTGAGATCAAGACTTGCATCCACCAAGAAGGACATAGCTTTCGGGAATGTGACCTCATTGACATATGCTCTTTTCCTGTTGCTATTTTTCTTTCTCTCATTAAAACTCTCATCTGCTAACTTTCTCTCCTAGTCTCTGGTTATCACAGATTTGATATACTCATAAACATCCACTTGGTCTGAACAGTTCCAAATTTAAGATCACTGTTATACAAATTCTTAAAAGTGTAATCATATTATTGATTTACTTGGATAATAAATTGATTTGTGATGATGTGGGAACTACACTTTAAACTATATATTTCATAGATACACTTCCTTCAAACCTTAGATACTTGTAAACATTGTTATAACACTCTTTAAGGCTTATGGAAGTTGTAATTTCTGTGTTACTTAAAAAGGAAATATTCTTACCAGCACTGTAAAACCAACATTTTTGCATAAATATCTATTTATGCAGATTTGGTGGCTTTGAACCAGTGTTAAAAACGTAATAGCTACTATTGACCATAGCACATTGTGTGGTGTTTACATGAATTATTAGAGGTTTACAATAAAATAGGTGTTGAGGGTTATTGGCTATTGCCTATTTCTTTGATATTAATGGCACATAAAATTAATTTCTTGAAAATAATATTTCAAAATACATCATGTGCATTTAATTAATACTCATCAACTTTTGCAGAGATAATCCAAAAGAGTTTTGTGGGCTGTCTCAAGGATGTGTATTTTATGAAGAAGTACAATCCTTCTGCTATTTGGGAACCCCTGGATTGGCAGAGTTCTGAAGAGCGATTCAATGTATATAATAGCTGGGAGGGATGCCCTGCTTCATTAAATGAGGGTGCCCAGTTTCTAGGAGCAGGTAAGGTTCTAAAATCGACATTGATTTTTGATTACCATGTGCAATAGTCTGTTTTCCATCATTAGGACAAAACACCTGGAATCATCAACTTACATAGGGAAAAGGTTTATTTTGGCTCACAGTTTTAGAGGTTCCAGTCCGTGATCAATTGCTCCTGTATGTTTGCACCTGTGCATGGGAAGCAGCACAGGTGGAAGTACCTGGTGGGGCAAAACCACTCACCTGTCATTAGGAAGCAAAGAATAAGGAGAGTCCAGGGTTCCAGAGTTCCCTTCAAGAGCACCCTCCAAGTGACTAAAAACCTCCCACTAGACTCCACCTCTTAAAGTTTTGGCCACCTTGGATTGCACTGCTCTGGGGAAACAGCCCTTTAAAACATGGGACTTTGGGGCATGATCAAGATCCAAACTATAGCAGCATGTACATTCTATGATTAGCATAATTTAATCTCTCCTGATTACTTTGACCTCCTATGAACTCAGTATCACAGAGATGCCTAGTTGTGTCATAATGCTCAGAAATATAATACCAGTCTCAATGTGTAATATACACTGTAAGATTCCTAAGTATGTATTTGCATGTAACATCTTTGGTGGCCCACACTGTTCTTTGTTTCCATATGTTAGTATCACAGATGTCTAGTTGCAAGCCAGCTGTTTGAAAATAGGAATGCTGTTGTACTTTGAAAGATGTTTCCAAAGAGATTTGTTGACTAGGTTAATTCAAAATACCTGTTTATCTCATTATATGGATGAGCAGTATTCATAAAGTGTAAAATGTCAGGTATATAATGGGCTAAGTAGGCGAGAGAGAGAGAGAGAGAGAGAGAGAGAGAGAGAGAGAGAGCGAGCGAGTAGAATGTCAGAGCCATTGCTCCAAAGGCTTCAGCAAAAGGTGAGATCTACTGTTCATGACATACACACCTGTGGCCCAGTCTCTGCCAAGATGACCACAGAGGGGCTGAGCAGTAGCCATTGGACTGGATCATGGGGGCTTGGTGGACACTGCGTATTCTTCAAATAAAAGCCCATCTTGGCCTTCTATATCTGTAACTAAGTTTACTAGTTATTCAGCTTTTTTAACTGCCTTCAGAACAGAAAAGGGTGTGATATAAATAATACAAACTGTGTACTTGTTTCATTTTTCTCATCCATACCATTATTCCGTTTTTCTTAGTCAATGCAATGACTTATTATCAATGCTCCCATAAAACAGTAAGATCTTTAAATGATACAGACTATTACATGATTTTAAGAGAGTAAATGGCTTCATCTTAAAAGCTATTCCAAGTTCATTCTGTCTCTTACATAAAATTACAAGAGGGATTGGGTAACGATGATTTGTACATTCTTTTGTGAGACATTTTCACAATAACAGTATATGTCCTAGAGTCTTACAAAACTTGCTATGCTAGAGATGCTGTTTACACCTACTAACATGTACATATTCTTGTCTTTAAAGGGTTCCTGGAACTTTATTCACACATATTTCATGGTGGAATGGACTTTGAGATTTCCCTTCAGTTCAGAACAGACCAGTTAAATGGATTGCTTCTTTTCACTTACAATAAAAATGGATCTGATTTTCTTGCTGTATGTTATTTAATTAAGTTTACTTTAAAACATCAGACCCAACTTTGAACAAGATAAACCATGTTTTAGATGAAATTAGACCAAATTGGGGTTTCTTTATTGTTTTATTTTTATTTTCATGTTTTTCCTTAAGTATTTTCTAGTTTTAGAGTCCTGTGGAACATTTTATACTTTAGGATTATAATCACTTTAAAAAATGACAGTACTGTGAAAATTTTAATTTAAACCAAACAGATATATAAGGTATTATGAAAATCCAATTTTATTTCCCAATATATGAAAAGTATAATCTCTTTTATTATCTTTTGATACAGTTGCAAAAGAATATACTTAATATTTATTTCATATTTTGTCTATGTACATATCGCAAATATATAACACAAGGAACATTTATAAGTGTACCATTAAACCCATGAACTAAATTATTGCAGTTCTTTTGTATCTGTTAGGCTCTCTCCTATCTTGTTTCTCTGTCTCCCATCAGAGGCAATGTGCAATCAGAATAGTGAGTTTATTATTACTTTGAATTTTATAGTTTAAATACCATATATAAAAGTCCAGAAAATATTGTTTTTGAAATTAATAAAAGTGGTATTTTACTTTAAGCAATTCCTGTCTACACTCTATAATGTAGAGTATAATGACTCTGTTTCTGGGTCATTCATGCATTTTCAGGGCCATGTAATATACCTCTGCTCTTTTCTGTGATGCTTTGTTTGTTTCTATGTGTCTACTATGGTAAATACAACTGCCATGAGCATTTTTATGCACTTATCTAAATGTATTAAGCAAGTGTAACTGCTTCTACTTGCTTTTACTAATTCAATCAATTCCCAACCAAACATAACTATTATTAAAAAGTTGACTTTAGGGGCTGGGATTGTGGCTCAGTGGTAAAGTGCTTGCCTAGTATGTGTGAGGTGCTAGGTTCAATCTTCAGAACCACATAAAAATAAATAAATAAAATAAAGGTACTGTGTCCAACTGCAATTAAAAAAAAAGTTGACTTTATAAGAGAAGTTCTTTGCAAGTACTGACCTGGAAATAAGAGAAAATTATGGACATCTTACCCTCAGATTTTTAATATCTGGGAAAATAGGCAATAAAATGTGTCTTGTGATTTTAGGATTCTAAGGTATTTTCAATTCATAGGTTTTTGCTTTCTAGTTTATATGTCAATTTTACTAATAAGGTAAATGGAAATTTAACCATTTGTGACATTTCTTAAAATTTGTGCTTATTTCAAGTATTGTTCTATTGTTTATTATTGGTGTCTTCCTCTGGAATGAGGTTTCTATGAACACATGGACCTCAGCTCTCTTCATTACAGTTGTGTCCTTACTGCCTAACCCTTGTCAATTACTTCATACACAATAAATATTGTCGGATGGGTACTACCCACAGATATACTCTCTTATTTCCCTGGGTACCCCCTCCCTCTTTTTTTTTTTTTTTTTTTTTTGGTGGTGCTGTTGATCAAACCCAGGACCTTATACATATGAAGCAAGCACTCTACCAACTGAGCTATATCCCCAGACCCAGGAGTAACTTTCTTTAACCTCATATGTCCATTCCATTGTGCGTGTTAGCCTTCCCCCTTGTAGAACCCTCCATGAATCTCCATAAGGCTTTTATATTTGGGGAGTAGGGTGGTACCAGGGATTGAACTCAGGAGCACTCGACCACTGGATCTCTGAGCCATATACCCAGCCCTATTTTGTATTTTATTTAGAGATTTCACTGAGTTGCTTAGCACCTTGCCATTGCTGAGGCTGGCTTTGAACTTGCCATCTCCCTGCCCCAAACTCTTGAGCTGATAGGATTATAGGTGTGTACCACCATATCTGGCTCCATACTTCTTTAAACCTTACTTTAAATCTTCCCAGATTTCTAGGGAATAAAATGCATATCTGGTCTCTGTTCCCATGGTACCTCATCCATATGTTAGTTATTGAATTGGTACTCTATGTTTACCTCTGCTATTAATGTGATTCCTGGGAACCATGTTTGTCTTAGAGCAGCAGGTATGTGAACATAGTTAGGGATTCAGCATTTATTGAATAAAGGGTAATTAAATGAATGCTTACCTGAAGTACTTCATGAATATGATATTTATATAGAAAACATAATAATTTTATCTGGTCTCTTTTATTTGCACAATATTTTAACTCTCCTATGGTAGCTAATTGAACTTTTAATGAAATAAAAAACATGATAGGTAAAATTATCATACGACATTTGAAAGAACACATACAAATATATTTCCTTTACTACAAAAATTTGAGTGAGATATGTTTGCATTAGGAAATGTCAAATTAATCTGAAAGAATACACATAAAAGCAATTATGTTAGAGATTTAGAATAAAGCTGAAATATTGAATCAAAATATATCTTACAAATTTGAAATTGAGTTCACTAACCAGTTAAAATAAGCTTCATCAAGCTTGACATTTCATTTTCTTATTGTCTTGACATATTTTCCCCCAAATTAAATTGACATATGAAGTAGTATTTTCCCATTTTCTAAAAACTCAAATATAGAGTCATAGTTCAAGCTGTTCTTTTATCTTCAATTGTTCAGTGACTTATCCTAGGATTTAATCTTTTAACTATGCTTTTATAAAAAAAGCTTAATCGGACATAATATCACATCACAAAATACAATCATTACTGGATATGAATTTGTCGTACTCAATACAACATTGTTCATGCCAATAGTAAACTTTCAAAGTATTTCATTATATATCACTCCAGTTCTACTTAGGATACAATGAAACACTTTTATAGAGTTGCTTCAGGGAAAGTTCTTCCTTTTCTTCAAGAAATTAAACTTCTGTTCTCTTCCAAACTGCCCTTCTGCAGCCTTTGTATAGACATATTTTCTTTTTTAATATGGAATACAGGTGGAGCTGAAGAGTGGAACATTGAGCTTCCGGTTAAATGCCAATCTAACCTTTGCACAAGTGGATCTATGGCTAGGACTGACCTACTGTGATGGAAAGTGGAATAAAGTCATTGTTAAAAAGAAAGGCTCTGTCATAGCAGCAAGCGTGAATGAGCTGATGGAGCATGCAGCTGGTTCCAGAGCTGAGCCTCTGCTGGTGGATTCACCTGTCTATGTGGGAGGAATCCCACGGGAGCTGTGGAACTCTTACAGGCAGTTGAGTTTGGAACAAGGTAAATTCCCTCTAGTGAAATCCACAGGCTGATACGGCCCTGGTTCTGCCAAAAATGATGGTTCTGTGCTTCAAGATATGGTGATAAACTGAGGCTCAAATGTAGACCCACCAGCACCCTTTCCCTTTTATGGAGAATTTTAAGTCCTAAAAACAACCATGAAATACTTCTAGAAATAGTTTTCTGTATGCTATCATACGATTTATAATCATTATATTTATTCTAACATGTCCTCAGCAAATATCTTGTTGTATACATACATAAAAGTAATTATATACATATTCCATGTCATATTGTTTATATTATTATGTGACTATAATTCACATATTATACATAATACTATAAATATATTTCCTCCCACATTTTCCATGAAAACACATGTGATTCTATTTTTTTTTTGATACTGGTAAGTATCTACATTTTCATATTAAAAATGAAATTGGTAGGCACAACTAGCAATAATGGCAAATTTATTTATTTTTCTCTCTGAATAAATGCAAATTGTCTACATCCTTTCATCACTACAGTTTTCATGCAGAAAAGAAACACATGAATGTGTGGGTTTATTTGAATTCCAAACACATGTATAAAATTTACATATTGTTGATTATTAATAACCATCAGAGAAAGGAAAGAGCATTATTTATAACTAAAGCAAAACTTTAACTCATGTAAGTTTGAAGGTAATTGAGATGTTATTAACTTAAAAAGCTAGCCATGTCTGAGTGCACTGTGTATGGCAGGCATGGTTCTGAGATCTTTGATTGAGAAGTGAGTTGGTTCTTCTTAAGAAGCTCATGAGTTAGGCACTGCTATTCATCATATCATCTGTTTTACAGATGAGGAAACTGAAAAGTGGAAAGAAAAAATAGCTTGCCTAAGGTCAGGTGGCTACTTAGCTGACAGTGAGACAGTAAGTCTCCTAATCAACTTGATGTCACTGTCCGTTCTCCTGATTACAGTTAAGCATTCCCATTTAGGGATCATTGGGCGCTGCTCCTCTCTCAAATGGAGAGGGCACTGTAATACCTAGAGTGTGACCAAGCACGCTCTCATGTAGAAAATATTCTCCGTGTCTTTTAAAATCTATGTACCGTGAATGGTTAAAATTTCCATGAAGCAGTCTTTGCCTATTTGGTAAGTACATAAAGATTTAAATGCCTTTGAATAGAAAATATATGGCAAGCTCTAAGGAGACTTTTAGAAGGGTAGTAGTAAGGAGTTAATGAATAACTGGGGTGTAAGACAGTAATGACATTTTCGAGGCACTTAAGATGTAACAGCAGCTAAAAATATTACATTCATATAAGAGCTTCTCCAGGTTTTCAGGTTTCTGAGGTTAGAAAGAACTTGAAAACTCTTTGTATGAGTGAGATATTTGATCCTGTTTATATCTAGGGGGAAAAACACACCTATCTAGGCTTGTGCTTTTGAATTACACCTAAACCCATAATTATTGATTGTCCTGGAGACTTGGATAAAGTGAAATTGTAAGATAATAATGACAGAAGTTTAAAACATCAACACAGACCCAAGGGGAATCATTTTACCCACACTAGGACTAAGTCGATGATACTGAAAGATATTTTATTTATGGGTAATACTAAATTTTTATCATTGCAGTATCATTCATATCGATGGTTCTCAGACCACTGATAAAATATTAAAGAATGGTGGCAGGAACACAGGAAAAAAATTGAAATTAGCTCTTATTATTAGTAGTATTCAAGATACACTGGAATCACATGCCTTTTATTTTAAAAAGCAGATTTTTAGACCCCCGTTCTTAACATTCTCACTCAGATGATTTGAGAGACACTGATCTCTATAAGTAACTGAATGCTCTATATAGACATCAAGGAAAAATATTCACAATACAGAGGTGGAGCATGCAGGTAGTCAATTGCAATTAAAATGAATCATGTTCACTTAATGTATTTCTTTCAATCCACTATCAATAGCCTTCAAAACCTTTCTTGTTCCTTTTCTATGCTTCTTAATTAGCACCTTTTTCTCAGTGGCTCTATTTTGCTATCATATTAGTGCTATTTTTACTTATCAATTAATGTTGTGATCTTCCTTTGAGTCAAATAAAAAATTAATCTCCTCTCCATTTTGAAAATCTGGGCAACATAATTTGCTGAAACTGTAAGACCTCAGATCATGGGTGTTTGTCTCCTTAGAACTATCACCTGGGACAATCATTGACATCTAGGTTGGGCATGACTGGGCCATAGAATACAGTGTCACTGGCTATGTTCTGCCCAAAGTTTCCAAAGGACAAGAAGGAAGTGGGACTGGAACTCAGCCTGATTGTCAAGCCCAGTGCCCTGGTGCAGGGCTGCCTTCCCTAACGAAGGACTACTGTTTTCGACTGTTTTTCTGATTTGCTCACCCAGAGCTCTTTTGATTCTCACAAAGGCAGGTAAGCAAGAAAAGGAGAAGTCTCCTCCTCTCACAGCATGCCAGTGTCCATTCCCATTTACCCCACTACTTCTACTACTACTACTACTTTTTTTGGTGGGGGTACTGGGGATTGGATTCTGGGGTCATTTAACCACTGAACTACATCCCTGCACATCTCTGGTCTTTTTAATTTTTTTTTTTTTTTTTTGAGACAGGATCTCAATAAATTGCTCAGGCTGGCCTTGAATTTATAATCCACTTGCATCAGCCTCCTGAGTTGCTGGGACTACAGGCATGCACCACTGCAACTGCCCTTTTTTGTCTTCTTATCTTCATATCTCACTCAAATTTTGAAGTCATTTGGGGAGCATTTCTGGTCATACAGAATCAAAAGTCAAAGTTCATTTGACTCAACTCTGGTCATCACCAGGATACCATGGGAAAGACCCCACAGAACTCTGCAGCAGCATCTTCAAAGTCTGAGGCTAGAGGACCATTGATTCAGAAGGATTCACACTGACAAACACCATTTTATGAGTATCTGAACTTTTCTTTTCAGCTGCGAGTTGAAGACTGCCATCTCTGTGGCCTTCTCCAAATTCCAGATTCCATCTTGTGAATTGATTTGTATGACATTTTGCTTTTAATTCCCTAATTTAAAAAAAAAAAACTTGTATGGAAATACAAATAGCATGAAACTTACCCTTGTAGCCAATTTTAAGTGTTCAGTGGCACCAAAGACATGCATATTGTTGTACAACTATCACCATCATTCGTCTCCAGAACTGTTGTCATCTTGCCAAACTGAAACTCTGTATTGTAAAGTGACATTTCTTATAATAGCACTTACTTGCTTGCCAAAGTTGCCTCTTCCTGGTCTCTCTTTGTTGGCAGGAAAATTTGGGTACAGAGACATTAGGTAACTCAGTTATGTGCCATCAGAAAATTACTGCTGATAAAAGTTTAGAAATCTTAGCTTCTGAATTTTACAGCAAATGCTTTTGTACTCAGCTTTACTGCTTTCAATTCAATTCACCCAACTTATTTAGTGTCTACTGTCAGTATGAGCTAGACTAGTAGTATTGATCAGTTGGGCCTAAAGGAATGTGAATAATAGAAAAAAGCATTTTAAAGGAAATAGCCTGTAACTTAATGTGTTAGAAGACATAATAAGACATTATATAAATGCTGAAGAGAACAATATGGTCATTTTAATCTTGAAAAGAGCTAACCATGTATTTGTGGCCTTTCAAACTCAACAGTGCTTTGTTCAAAGAGAGCGTGTGCATATTGTCTAGCAATCTCAAACTTAGTTCTGTGGTCCCAATTTTGTGCAGATTCCTGGGAAGAATTGTGCCAAACTTCACTGACCTGATTTGTTTAGATAAAGTGGCATGTGATTCAAGGCAGGAGTCATTCAATCACTGACTCCATGCATTGCATATATTCAAGGTTCATATTTGAGTTTTGTATATTCAAGATGATGCCCACCAGTAGCTCTCCTCTACACCAGTTTAACTGGGGCTGCATTTCATACCTCTGAAATGATTATTATGCAACTCATGGCCGTGTCTAAGGATTGTAATATATTTTGAATCTATATTCCGCCTATCCTGCACAACATCTTCAAAGTGTGTTTTCTTTCCACTGAGCTGGTTGCATAATTGTGCTAATTCAAATATTATGTTTTGGCACTTAACAATGCTGATTTATATAGTAACCTAACTTTCCAGAATTGAAGGACATGTGGCTACAGCCTTACCAGAATATGTAATAGCCTAAATTTTATTTCATAACAAGAAATAGAATTTAGAAAATGTAAGCCTAAAGAGGTTTTTTTTTAAAAAAATGCTTTCTGATATCAAAAGTTGAATTGCAGTTATCCTTGTATAGATTTTCAAAATAGCAGAAAGACAAATATTTTCTTCTGACAACTTAACCAGATGAAAAGCAGAAGCCATAAAGAATTTCCAAAAGAAGACATGAAAGTTTAACAATTATCTCTAATCCCTCCCTCCCCGCAAAACGTAGCACTGTGGAGGACAAAAATGATTGGTAATTAATGACTCAAGCCCTTTATGTGATACTAATCCCTTACTATTTGCTAGGTTTCGGTGGTTGCATGAAGGATGTTAAATTTACACGGGGTGCTGTCGTTAACTTGGCATCTGTGTCCAGCAGCGCTGTCAGAGTCAATCTGGATGGATGCCTATCAACTGACAGCGCTGTTAACTGCAGGGGAAATGACTCCATCCTGGTTTACCAGGGAAAAGAGCAGGGTGTTTATGAGAGTGGTCTCCAGCCCTTTACAGGTAACGTGGAACTTCTCTAAATTAAATGTCCCATGTCTCCAATTTTTCTCCTCCCCTGCCAACGACCCTTCAGTAGTTAATCTGAGAACTAATTTAATCTTTTGACTTCTTTTTTTTTTTTTTTTCACTAAAGAACACCTCTATCGAGTGATAGCTTCGCATGAAGGAGGGTCAGTAGACAGTGACTGGAGTCGGGTTCGCACAACAGGAACAGGTGAATACTGGTTACCTTAAACATGTGCGTGTGTACACGTAGGCACTTGTCTGTGCATGTACAACAAAGGAAAGGCTATTACCCTGAAGTAGAAATATTTTTGTAATCTTGCCACAGTGAATACCTTGGTTTGGAAAGGTTAATGGCTAAACTATTTTTATAGATTAGTGCTTCTGATTTTTATAGAATATAGTATTTGCTAATTCTGGGTTCTATCATATTTGGATGCAAACTTCACCAATGGTATTATGTCCAAGGAGAAGGAAAGCTTGCAGACTGCATAGATCTTAAGCAACTGAGGGCAGAGGCCAGGATTACCATCAGATGGGGTGATATCTTGACTCTCTTGCAGAGAGTACATTTGAACTGGGACCTAGTTGGAAGCAGATGCATCGGTTACCACATAATTGCAGATGTTTGCTAAGGTGTTGGCTATTAGGATCTTAGAATGACTCTCATGGGAGAGAAATTGCTGATCAGTTTAATTGTTTTGAATGGGAAGAGAAACTTCTAGGAGATAGAATATTGTAGATCTAATCTGATACAACTGTCTGGAAAATGTTTTGTACAATTTTTACATAATAGCATCATAGGAAGGTGTTCAACACAAGACTTTTGTAAATCAATAGCATTCTACCATTTTGAACAAAATATCCATCAGAAAGGCAGACATATCTTCAAATGGTTGCCATTTATGTCTTTGAAAGAAAAATCTGCCATCAAGTAACATTTTTTCTAAAGATATATTTTTTCACGTCTTTTGAGGAATCTTCTTAATTTAAAAGATAATTTTAAAAATATTGTGGTGGGCTACTAACGATAACTTTCAAGGCTATCTTCTGGTTTCCCAGAAGAGGACCACTTGAAACGCGTTTCAAGGATGATTTAAATTATCATCTATTTATACGCCAGACAGTGAACCTAATGATCTCTTAAAATCTATTTCAACTTCAGAGCTGAGAGAAATATCTAGTACAAAATATTCATTTGTTACTGACATGTTTTCTGCCCCAGTTTCAGAGTCCTCTACTTTCTTAGCAAATATATTATAAATCCTCCTTTTGACTATGTCAATAATTTAAACAGGTATCTAGAAAGTGCATTGTTTACATAGCTTTTGTCCCCACTTGAGTACCACTGAGAAAGTATGCAAGTTGAGCTCTGAATTTATAGTGATGATCTGACCACAGAGTCTTGTGCCATAAATTCATATTTACAATCTGACCACAACACTGAGCAGCTACATGCTCCCAAGGGTTGGAGAATAATTGCACTATTTAATTATTTTTGAGTCAGTTTTGCTCTGTCCCTTATGAGAAGACCATCTGTTAGACAGTGGTGTACTTTGCCCTGTACCACATTTCAGAACTAATAAAATCAACATCTCTCCCATTGTCCCTTTACCTGCCACTCCATCGTGTGAACTGTGTTTCCTATAGGTGCCTGTGGTGTATTAACTACACAGAGAGTGGCTCTTTCCCTCTCTGTTTCCTCTCTTGCTTTTTGTTCACTCTGTTTTCCTGAAAGCCATCCTGTTTTATTGGTCTGAACAGTAAAGTCGGAGAAGGAGGATATTTGATGTGGGAAAACTAGAGTGATCCTCCATTGACAGGGCTCAGGAGCCCATGAGCAGCTAGAGCAGGTCTCATCCATCATCCTGCCACAGAGTTCCTTGGGCTCTTTGTGTCCCCAGTGCAGTCAGCTGTGATGAAGTTGTACTGATCAGATCTGTAGAAATATCTAATAAATAGTTAAAGGTTATGGATTTTTTAAATAAGGGGGCTTAGCTTATAAGTGAGATTTTTGCACTTCCTTCAGACTTTCTCATTTTGTGTTATTGTTTTGGAAAGAATGACTCTGAAAATGATTCGGGGGGGATCTCAAGGGCACTAGCTAGCCTAGCCCCAAAAATTCAATAAAAAAATACATATATATTCTCTACATCTTAGCTGGTAGAACTTTGCTTCTTTAAAATTAATTTGAGTAACAATCGAATTTGGGCCAGAAATTTCAAGTACAACACAATCACATGTGTGACATTTTGGGACCAATACACAGAAGATAGAAAAGTGTCAAACCATTATGTATAATAACAGTCTAATTATCTTGCTTCGGAGGGGTACATCATAATATTGCTTGAACTTGTTATCTGCCTACCAGCCACCTCCTTCTTTATGAATGATGTTTAAATATGTCGAATACATTAAATGTTTTTGGAAAACCTGGACTAGACTTAAAAGAATGTTATGTCGATGGAGTTTTGATGGTTTTGAAATATCGCTTAAACTGAATGGCTCAAGATGTGCAGTCATATTAAATCAATGCTGAAAAGTTACAACTCTAATAAATTGTATTTATGCTAATGGTTGGAGTCTGATTTACTGCAGCCATTAAAAGTGAAGAATAGGAGCAATAGTCTTCACAGAACTGCCATTTTCTCTATTTTCTCTTTTATTCTTTCATAGCTCCACAAAGTGTGCCAACTCCCTCAAGAGTCCGCAGCATAAACGGATATAGCATTGAGGTGACCTGGGATGAACCTGTTGTGGTTAGAGGTGTAATTGAGAAGTACATTCTGAAAGCCTACAGTGAGGATGACCCCTACGTACCCCCAATGCCCTCTGCCAGTGCTGAGTTTGTCAATTTCAGTAACCTCATGGATAAAGGTGATTATTCCACGATGGAATAGATCTCATTAACTTCTTTTTGTTTGAATTTTAAGAAAAAAATCTTCTACAAATCTTATACTTTAAATATACTGATATTTTGTTTGCTTAAAAACAAGAACCACCATCTAATATGGTAGAAGTCTGGATCTGTCTACCTAGGATGAAAAGCATAATCCTATAATGTGCATGGGCTCTCATGGACAAATTCATTACAATGTTGGTACATTTTCCTTCCCCAGAATATCAGCCTATAGGTGGCTATACCTCTTGAACCTCCACAGATATATTTTGTGGGTCTTGTACATGCATGTAGCTTACCTATTTTACCATGCAAAACTTTACTCTTTGGGACTAGCCCAAGTTCACACCACCATTATTTATTGTAAAATTGCTAATTAAGCCTAATTATCTAGAGGTGGAGCAGTGTTAGAGCCCCAGCAGTTTGACTGGCAAATCAGTGAATCGATTTCTCACGGTACCTTGTGCCATGAAGAAGGATTAGGATGAGATGCACCCATGTAAACCATTTACATAGCCCACAATGAAATCTTTGCACATCTAGTAAACAAGCATTTTTCAGCTTTTCTGAAATGTTAAACTCACATTTATATGGGAAGCCAAAGTAATACTTAATAATATTACCAAACTAATACAAAAAGAATAAAATGCATTAAATTGGGGAGAAAAATATTTCTATGAAAATAATATTACTTGAGTCATTATATAGATGTTAGAATAACTTGAATATCTTTCTTCTTTTTGACATTTGTACTGCTTGATCCCTTGAGTCTTTACTTCCTTCTTTAGAATTTTTAGAATCTATAACTTAAAACCCTTATGTGACCTATTAAAAAAAAATCATACTCTCTACTTCCTTTATCACTTTTACCCTCTTGATAAAAACCCAAGCTCATGAAGTCCACAGCTTACTTTTTTCCACATTGCATGTGACAGCAAAGCAAGCTGACAAATATCAAGGAGTTGTCATTGAAAATGCTCCATCTCAATTTCAAATGGGCCTTTGATATTGACCCCAATCCTACCATGCCTTTATCAGAAGCTCCTTGTCCCATTCTCCTCTGTAAATATATTTCTCCAAGCTATCCAAATGTTAACCTTCCTTCCTCATCCTACTCACATGATGGTTTTATATTTTAGATCAAATTAGATACCATGGAGGAAATCAGAATCTGATATATAGGACTTTTGTTACATTCTTTTTATCAAAGGTATATATTAGGTATATTTCTGCCCAATGAGAATTTTATCAAGTGTTTAATGAATCAATAAATGCTAAAAGATATGAAACCATTTTTGGCATATGGTAAGTATTTGCTATCATTTTATTTTCATTATTTATTTTTATTTTTTCCTATCTTTTCCCACAGTGTTTCCTTTTTCCTATCAAAAATAAAACCTTCATAAATCCCCTAGACCAACTCTGTCATTTCAGAGATGTTACTGATAGCTAATCTTCCTTTCACTTATATTTTTAATCTCTCTCTGCTGCACTAGAGCATGGCTGTAGGAGTATCAGTATCAGCTTATTATTATTGCTAAAATTATTATTAAATGCATCAATTTATTATTAAAGCAAATTCTCTGGCCTCTATTTCTCCTGCTGAATCAGAAACCCTAGGCCATAGATTACCAATTCTTGTTTTAACAAGCTCTTAGCTGATTCTGATGCATTCCAAAGTTTGAGAACCTATGACTCTGATAATTCTTCTCAGGATCATTCAAATTCTGACTATTTGCTAAAGGCAAACTCACCAAGCCATCACAACAAAACCTCTGTTCAAATAAGTTTCCCTCCAGTTTTGCTCTCTCTCTGCTCTTCCCAGACTTCCTGCTAGTGGGAAGTATGTAGGAACATTGATCATGTTCTTTCACTTTATCTGGCTTCTGCTCACTCCCTTAGCCATTTTTACATAAGCAAAGAACAGTTTACAACCCTCATCCTCACCACTCTACAGCATTCTACACACTAAATTTCTCACTATTTCTTGAAATATTTCTTCTGTGACTCTTTTTTTCTGAATCCTGGTTCTTGGTGCCCCCTGCCACCCGTTTTCTCAATATTTTTTGCTTATTCCTTGATTACATTTTGGAGAGTCTCAAGATTTAGAACTGGACCCTGCTCTCATCCCCAGACCCCTCTTTCTCCAGATTTGTTCCAGAAACCTTATGGATTCGTAGAACATAGAGATGCTTCACATTCCAAATTGCATCTCACCTAGATATCCAAATGGCTGCATCCAACAGGCATTTGGACACATTGACATTACCAGTTGGATGTCTGTCTGTCTGAATTTAACATACTCAAACTTAAATGTTTCCTCCTGCATCTACAACATCAATAAATATCTCTAGCCAGCACTTATTCAAGTTTGAGTTATTCTTAGTGTTTGACCATCTCCTTCATAGCTCATATTCATATTTGCTGATCTGTCTTCAATAAAAATTGTTCATACAATTTATTAAGTGTATCCATCTATTTCATATCAATTGGTCAGGCCAAACCACTGTAATTCTTGCCTGAACAACTGCAATACTCATATTTTGCAGCCTTTTTTTTTTTTTTTGCTATCCTAGCCATGAGTCCACTCTGCAGAACAATGTTACCACTCAAAATCTTTCCACTGACTCTTCCTCAATCACATTTTATCTCAGTCTCCCCTTATCTTCTGAATTTCCAACTTTTCCTGTTATAATTAATATGATAAAATATTTGTGTATATGTATAAAATTCTTCAGGGAAGTTCCTGACCATATTCACAGATAAATCCCTAGAAATGGAACAACTAGAACAAAGACTCTTAAAGCTTTGCACAATCTTGGATTTGGAAGTCAGGCATTAGTACAAATCCCTGCTGCATACTTTCCCTGTGACTTGGGGACTCTATACATCCTTGTGGACCCTTCTTTAATGATTTAGCTTGTAAATAAGAGACTAATACTTAAGTAAAATGTTACAAATATTAAACAATATCATATTCTACTTCTAACATGTTTCAGCTATATAACTTGGACAGATCAATTAAACTCTGTGTGCTTCAGATTGCTTATGGGTAAATGAGAATGAAATACAACTACTTACCTCATAGGATCAATAAAAGGAGAAAATGAGTCCAAGTATGCATAAAGCACACAGCACTGTGCTCGACATAGACACTATCAGATGTCTATAAACTGTGTATCCAGTACTTAGCATATGGTAATTTTTTCAAGAAAAGAGTAGTGATTTTTTAGCTGTTTTGCTGCCAATTATTTCTCCAAAAGTGTGTGTGAATTATATTCTACCAGCAAGCAGAATACAGTATTGCACATTTAATTTTCTCCTAATCAACACCATGCTTTATAAGGTAAAGTATGTCAGAATATTATCATAATTTGAATTTATTTAAAAACCATAGAGATTAAACATTTTCAACATGCATTGAGCACTTATACTTCTATGACAAGTTTAAATAGGTTCATTGTTAGTTTTTCCATTGTGGGAGCACTTTTTTTTTTCATTGATTGAAAGTATTTCTTACACTATGAGGAAGAATATGCAAGTTAGTCTCATATGACGCAAACTCCCCTGAATGTGTCAGTTTTATTTTAATTTGCCTTTTGCACATATTTAAAAAATATTTATGTGGTTAATATAATATTTAAATTTTGTGTTACTTTCCTATGGGTGATTTGGAAATTTTCCATATACTCCATTCATGGTAGACTAATATTTGTTTATGTTAAAAATAGCAGCTTAATAATAAGTAATACATTCTCTGAAACAGTAATTCTACATTTATAGTAAGATCTATTTAGAAACTGGGTGTAGAGAAGCATTTTAAATTAAACCAGTCTCTTCCAAGATTCTGAAAGATATCTATCTCCCTGGAGGAGAGACCCTACCAGATTGGAAATCAGGACAGTGGATGTTACAATAGTGCATGTGAAGCATGTAAATAGTGTATAGGGAGAAGAAACTTAGAGAAGCATTGACTAATTGTTATTTAATTTTTATATACCCAATCTGTCAAAAATTAGGGAAAATGTCTCCACTCTGAATGTAATTTTGTCAATGTTTTCCTTGAGATATTCAGTTTTTGCTTGCATTTTTAAAAATTACTTTTTGTATTCATTATCTCTATTTTAATCTTAAGAGACATAATGTTTTAGGAATATATCTGTAGCTTGATTTTTATAATTCATTTTTAAATTTTAGTAGGGGAGTGTCTCTCCGTGTGTATTTTTGCAATTGATATAATTGCTTATATTTCAACTATCATGTTTTAGGCTTTCGCTAATTATTTGTTATTTATTTTGTTTTACCATTTAAAAAAAATTCCAGTATGGACTAGGACTTCTTTAACTTTATTCCTCACAAGGAATTATAAAGGTACAAGTGTTGCTCACAATTTGAAAATGGGAAGGCAAGAACATGTACAGAAGGTAATTTTAAAAATTAATAAAAACTCTGATATGGTCAGGTGGACTTTCATTGTGAAGAATTAGGAAAATGGGACTGTATATGAGTTGAGAGTCATCAGAGCCAACTTGGGTAAATTATCAAAGTTAGAGAATTTCACAATGAAGAAAATAAATACTAGAAAGTGGTATGAAAGGGATGACAACATAGAGAAACAGAAGACTGGGTTTGGTGGAGATGTTAAGGGTATGTAGATTGGTGGCAATTGCTTTGTCCATTGGTTAAGAAAAGTATCAAAAGAGAGAAAAATAAGTAAAATGAATTTCAGAAATATTTGTTGTTGGTTTTGAAAGTAACCTTCTTTGGAATGCTTGATTTTTGTCCATATTTTAATATTTAATTAATTTTGCTTGTTAGTGTCTTATTTATTTAACTAAATAATGTGATATAGGAGCAGTTTGATATATAGGCAGTTTAAATTCATTGGCTGATATAGAGTTCTTTATCTATTAACTTGAAAACTGTTACCAGAAAGTACTTTGATTTTTTTTTTCATTGATTTGTTTTTTTCTGTTATATGATGAACTTTTTTACTCCTCAAATTTGAGTCTTCCTTCTACTTGAAATATTTAGTCTCACATACATGATCATTCTTTCTGGTAAGAAATAACAGCTTTTAATGTTATGTATTCCATCTGAGGTTGTTTGTTCACTTTCATAGTTCAGAACAAGCTTACAGAGTCAAATCAATCTAGGCTCAATGTCCATATATGCCACTTATTTGCTGCATGTTATCAGGCAAATTTAAAAACATCCCTATATTTGAATTTCCTCCTGTTTGATTGGGAATAAAAACCTTCTTTATATTAGGCAATTATTGTGACTTTAAAAATAAATTGCTTACATAAAATATTTTTCTCAGAAATAGGCACATAGTAAATGTTCAGTGGATTAGTAGCTATCTTTATAATCTCTTAGTTACAGATTTTGAAGCCTAGGTTATTGCCTGGTAATTGCTTCTTTTTATTTTCTGATTTTTTGGACTATTGATTCTGTTGTTCTCAGTTGATTATTAATCCGTCTCTTTCCATCTGTTATATGGTTTATATTTGTTTCTCTTCTTTTCCAGCTCACTTTGATACCTGCTGCTTCTAAGTATTCTCAATTTTCATTTCCGTCTCTGTTGATTACTACTTACCTTCTATCTCTTATTTCACAGATTCCAAGTTCTTTAGATCTTATTAATAAGCAACTGATGATTTTTCAGTTATATAGGTTTCCAGAATAGGATAGTTTTCTGGAATTTAAGGGCTATATTCTCATCTTTTTGAGTTACAGTTTTCCTATCAGCTACAATGCACCCTCCAGCCAACACTTCAGCTGCTGGGTCCTTAAACTTGTCTTCAGCCTAGTTGTTTGCACAAGAAAATTAATTTTTTTTCAAATTCTTTTACTAGACAGCCAGTTTCTGCTAATAAAAACCTTCATGGGGATTATGACTGGGTCAATGGGGGTAAATTTGCATTAGACTCACTCACCTCCCTTCTTCCCAGTTTAGATGAAGTAGGACTGCCAAGAGCTCTAAAGCCTTTTGCACCCAGCTAGGGTGGAGGTTTGCCTGAGTTCTGCCTTTCCATGATATCTTTCTAGACATTTCCAAACATTTGATCTTTTGATTGAGATTCTTATAAGGAGGTAGTACACAACCATAAGTGCCCACTGAGCCATTGGGGAACTTTAAAAATACAGATGCCCATGTGTCCCCCATCCCCACTTTTACCTTTGTACAAATCATATGATGTAATTGGTCTAGAATGTAGCCTGGTGCAAGTAATTTTAAATGACCTCAGGTAATTCTCTTGCTCAGCCAGCACTGAGAAATGCTATTAAAAGGAGGAACCGGCAAACATTATTAAAAGGAAGAATTTGATACCAATTGATCAAGTTTCAATTTTATCCAGAAATTCTATGATAGCTTCCGCCTCCAAGCTAAAACTAAAAAAAAAAAAAAAAAAAAAAAATGTATATTTCTTCATATAATGTGTAAAATACAAATACTAAAAGTAAAAGATAATATAAGCAAGAAACATAGGAAAACCAAAATTAAGTGCACTGATTACTGGGAAAAAGTGG